>NC_080043.1:87139022-87442633 GCF_012489685.1 Lotus japonicus | reverse complement strand
CTTCCTATCCCTCTCCCTATCCACCTCTTCTCACCTCATTTTTTAGGTGTGAAAGAATAATTATTCCTCTCAACCTCTTTCACTCTCCCTTTTTCTATTTTAAATAATAGTAGTTTTACGGTGGGCAAACTACCCTTTTGTTTCTTCTTTTAGAAATTAAAGAGATTTTCACTTAATTTGTTGGTATAATAAGTGTGAGTAATATGTCTTGATTTGGATGATAATGAGTATGTTTAGAAAGATATAAGTGAGAATGCTGATAAATCTAATGTTTTAAGGTTTTTGTGAAAAATGTGGTATCTAATTCACCTGTGTTATTTGCTCTTAGTCTAAAGTGGATATTTCAATAAGTTTTAAGCATTTTGCAGAAAACACAATTTGTTGGTACAATCAGGGACGGAGGGAGTGGGGTGACTGCCTCATGCTCCAGTCACCCCCAAGTTGGAAAATTTTCTAACTAGTACTTAGTGAAAAAATATTTTTTTGCACCCCTCAGTTTATCCAATAGGTGAAGTAGAGAATACCTTTCCATGGCATAAATTCCTGATGGCTGATGCATGATTGATAAGTTCTAAATTTATAGTCCAATCACTTTTGCTAGTCACACTTATAAATTGCAGTTAATGTGGTGATCGATTAATTGGTGTGTTTTAGTGTTTAGGTACTGCTTGTGCCTTCTCCACTCTGATGTACTCAAAAGAAATTGAAGTAATGTGGTGCTAAATATACTAAAACTGAACTATGACTTTCTACATGATAATGAGAAAAAAATATTCTTTGAAATAGCTTCTTTCTCTGCGATTTTCTGCTATGAACTTACTGTGGGCTACTTTTTCTACTACCTTTTGAGAGGGTATACCCAACTAATGTCTTTTTGTCAAGTCTCATTTTTTGTTCTTGTCAAAATCCTTATGAGCTGGTTAGTATCTCTTGTACTCAAACTAATTATATATTTCTCATGCTTATAAAAAATTGCTAGATATATATGATTTTTTTGCACATGCTTTGTGAGAAAAATTAAAATTTTCTCATAAATTACATTTCTTTAAATCTTCGTCACCCCCTTATAAAATTTCTGCATCCGCCCCTGGGTACAATAAGTTATGAAGTTTAGAAGGGAATATATGAGAGCTCGTTCACAATATTATTTTAATTTAATAGAATTGTTGATTGAATAGATAATCTAAGCTCATATTTGAATTTTATCTCTTTATGTATTTGCTATTACATCACTTATTGTGAGGATGCCCTTTATTATATTGCTCATTTATTTTATCTCATTTTTTGTGTGAGTAAAATTCTAGTGGAAATTCCATACGATTAAAGTGACTCAATCAAACTTGTAAGGATGAAGGTGAAACTACGTTAAATAAAACCATTTTTTACCACTATTATTGACATATGTGACTAGGAAGATTTATTAAAATGAATTGGAATTTATCTATGATGTCTTATCCGTATTATCCAAGTCACTTTAATGAATTATGCGGTTCAATGAGTGATATTTGGGTTTTGTCAAGTGGGCTAACCAGCACACGAGGATGGGCTAACCCATAGGGTAAGATAGATCAACATGTTCAATTACATGGCATTTGTGGGTTTTTAGCCCGATGAGCTTTTTTTGTGTGAGCCTTTTTTTTGCCTTGACCCTCGTGGATGAGTTAAGGGGCTAAGTGACATGGGCTGTTTTAGTTTTAATACACAATATTCTCAATCACAAATGAAATTTTGGAATTTTAGATCAAATTGACTTTTTTTAGAGCATTCTCAAAGCCAAGAAAGGAAGGAATGCTTCATGGGCATGGCTAAGCATGCTACAGGGTAGACAACACATTATCAGCAACAGCCAGTGGGTTGTGGGCAGTGGCAATGAGATTAATGTGTGGAGAGATAGGTGGTTGAGCAGCAGTGACACTATGGAGGATTTACTAATCAGGGGAGATAGAGAAGTTAGCTCCTTGATAGACCACACCACCAAGACTTGGAAGATGGACCAAGTTCACTCTCTTATCCCCCAAAACAAGATTGTTAAAGTGCTGCAAACTCCAATTTCGTGGACTAAAAATAGAGATTCTCTAATCTGGCCAAAGGTTAAGAATGGCAGCTATAATGTGAAGTCAGGGTATAAACAAGCTCATTCCATTACTACAAACAACAATCAGATCCCCTCATCCTCAGATCCCATCACCTCCAAAACCTGGCACCTACTTTGGAGCACTAATGTACCCTCAAAGATCAAAGTCTTCTGCTGGAAACTTCTGCATAATGCTGTGGCGGTAAAAGGCAACCTCTTCAAGCGTCATCTAGGACAAGACTCTTTGTGTCCAGTTTGCAAACTTGGTGAGGAGACGGTCACCCATGCCTTTCTTGAATGTAGCTGGACTCGGGCTACTTGGTTTGGGTCTCCTTTACAAATTATCCCAACACTTGATCCAAACACAGCCTTTGGAGGGTGGTTTCAAGACCTTGTGCTCATAATTGCTCAGGGAACAGATCAGGAAGCAATACTCCTGCAGATCAGTCAAATTGAAATTCTCCTGTGGCAAATATGGAAAGCAAGGAATAATGCTTGCTTCCAGAATCGATACCCTGACCCCAGAAGGGTTATCGAGGACACTCTACGCCTCCTTGCGGATACTACCAAGTGCGATAGTACCTCGCCTACCTCTGCTGCTCATGCAGGACCACGAGAGACGAGGAACCATGGTAATACACAACCCAAACACTGAAAGAAGCCTCCTCTGGACTGGGTCAAATGTAGAGCTGGGCGAATTGGCCCGCGCCCGCGGGCCGGCCCGCTTAACCCGCAGCCCGCGCGGGCTGTGGCCCGGTGATTGGTTGCCCGTTTAAAAGCGGGCCTACGCGGTCTGGCCCGCTCAACCCGCGAGTTCAGGCGGGTTGAACCGCGGTTTTGCGGGCTGGACCGCATTACAAAAGAAAAAAAAGTCTTGAATTGAAGAACTGGCCCAACAGAAAAAAAAAAAGTTTGACAACTTTGGAAAAAAAATCCATTTATTTTTTAATTTAGTCATTTATAAGGTTTTTAATGAAAAAAATATTTTTAATTTAGTTTTAAATTGTATTTTTATTATTTTTTAATTTGGCTTATGGCCCGCGGGCCAGCCCGCTTATCCGTGGGGCGGGGGCGGACCAGCGTAATAGAGGCCCGTTTAAATGCGGGCCTATGCGGGGCGGTCCTACGCGGGGCGGTCTAACCGCATACCCAGCTCTAGTCAAATGTAACATCGATGCTGCTCTCTCCCCTTCTACCCCACATGGAGACACGGGCGTAATCATCCGAGATGACACTGGCTTCCTCATCACAGGCATAGCTAGTCGAATTTATGCAAACTCTGCGATCATGGGTGAACCAATTGCTTTCAGAGAAGCCATTTCTTTTTTGGCGAATACAGGGTATTCGAGTGTTATAATTGAATCGGACTGCAAGGATCTGGTTAAAGCCTGCAATGGTGAAACCTGTATTGGAATAGTAAAAGGAATCATTGAGGACATTATGGAAATCAGAAAGCAATTCCAGTCCTGCACCTTCACCTGGACACCGAGAGAAGGTAACTCTGTTGCTCATCTTGCTGCCAAAAGCTGCCTTCAAGGTAATCTCCATCGGAATTGAACTTGGTGCCCCCCCTCTTGCAATCTTCAATGCTCTACAGAAGGATATGAGGCTGAGCTAGATCTAAAGCCTCCTCTATCTTGCTTTTTTGTCACAACTACCCCTCAATTATTGCTAAGCTGCTTGGTAGTTGTTGTTCACCCACTGCATTAATTGTTTTGAAGTCCTTTTCGTTGTGATGGTGGCAGGTGTCCTACGCGAGCTGGGACTGAAACTGCTTTCTTTTGGCTTGTGTTTTTTTTTGTTTTGTATAGGCCCCCCTATTCCTCTACAGTTTAGAATTACCACCCAAGCTAGCTCGTTGGCTTTATGTTACATTCTATGTGAGCTATGCTATATTGGGTGTTCGTTTTTGGGCTTCTACGCCCATTTTTTGGACTCTTAATGAGTCTTGTGTTTTGGTTACTCATGTAACAGTTTTGTTCCTTTGTTTTAATACAGAATCCATTGACCAAAAAAAAAAAAGCATTATCATATTCGACAATCATAAAACTAAGTAAATAAATATTTTTAATAAATCATTTTTCATACGCACAACTTATAATCAAACTGTAGACTAGATTCGTAAAGAATCCAACTATCTACCGAAAGTGCTAGACATGTTGGTATGCTATAATTATCTTAAATAACTTTGAAACATCTAAATTAGTACTATAATCTACTTCACCATAATCAAAATTGATCCCTAGGCCCACAGCATTCACAATCACAGATTCACACTCAAACATTATTCCACATTGGGTCCCCACACAGATCCCAAAGCGAATAGAAGATACCTCCCCTTAATTAATCAATTGCAGATCCAAATTCCAAAGTCAACTTGTGCGCTTTATCTTCTTCAATCCACATCGTTTCTGCATCAACCTCTCCAGGTACATTCATCCATCTATCTCCATTTCAAATCCAATTTCAACCATTTTCCCCTATTTCTCAATCACAACCCTCTCTTCCTATGCATCCAAATTCACATTCATCAAGTTTCTAAAACTGGATTACATTAACCAATCTCGTTTAGCTCAGATTTTAACTTTCCAAAACTAATTTTACGACCTCAGTAAAAAATTAAATCCAAAACCAGAAAAATTTCAGTTGTCACATACATTTTTCAAAACCACACATTCATTTATTTATTCAATTTATTTTACTTCCAAACACAATTAATTATTTTCATTATTTTTTTTACTGCAAAATTAGTTTTGTAATTATTTGTTAATCCCTGTTTGGATTTGTTAATCAGTTTTGCAGCAATGGCTTCTGACTTCTTGAACAACTTTAAGATTCCTGATTACATTTTTGTACCTGAGTCCAAGGTTGACAACGATGGTGGACATGTACCTCAATGTCCGGTGCTGGTTTTTGTCAACTCCAAGAGTGGTGGTCAGCTCGGAGGGGACCTTTTACAAACATGCCGTACGGTTCTTAATCAAAAACAGGTATGTAGCACACTCATAATTCTCGTATGTTTGAGGTGTTTCAGTTTTCAAAATCTTCAAGTTCATGAACTGTCTGAAGTTATTGGAAATGTGGGTTTATCAAATTTTGTTAAAGTGGGCTAAATGGAGCATTTAAAATTTCAGGTTTTTGATTTGGGGGAACATGCTCCTGATAAGGTGCTGAGGACAATCTATGCTAATTTGGAAAGACTTAAGATCCGAGGCGATGAGTTTGCTGTAAAGATCATGGAGAGGTTGAAGTTAATTGTGAGTTATATAAATCTTTGATGGGTTGGTGTTTGTTTCCATGTTTGTGTTGTTGGTATGGTCTTTGTTTTGAGTTTCTGATGTGTAGCTTGTTGTCCTTGCCTTTTAGGTTGCAGGAGGAGATGGAACAGCAGGTTGGCTGCTTGGAGTTGTTTGTGATCTCAAATTATCTCATCCGCCACCGATAGCTACTGTTCCATTGGGCACGGGGAATAACCTACCTTTCGCGTTTGGTTGGGTAAGGAATTGCAGTTTATTTCAATAGCCACTGTCTTGGTAGTATAAGATTAATGACCTACAGTTTTCCTTGTTTGCCTGGATTCACTTTAAGAGGGAACATATAATTGTGCTAGTTTATTATTGAACTTATTGCATGTTTACCATTTACTACATTGCAAATAACCACCTACTTTAACTTGTATATCTAAGATTTGTGGTTCCTGTACTGGAAGCTGTGGAAATTTTTGGTTGAACCTGTGCACTTGATGATAAAGAATATATCAGAAAAGTAGAAAAGAAAACAATGATTAAAGAGTGAGGGACATTTTTGCTGCTTTACAGGGTAAGAGGAACCCAGGGACAGATCGAAGCTCGGTTGAAGCATTCTTAGGTCAAGTCTTGAAAGCTAAGGAAATGAAGATAGACAAGTAATGAGTTTTGGGCCTATTCATTGATCTTATAATTGGGATTATTTTCTTATTTTTTTGCCAATATGACTTACATTTCGTCTATTATGATGCCTTGTGCTTTGTACCTTTGAGAAAGAAGTTCTGGTGTCTTTATAATTGAGTAAAATCAATCTAAAATTGACTAGTTCATGATTTTAGCCCTGATTTGATTTTGGGGAGAGGCTAAATAACAGTATTGTTATCAGATAGCTGCATTACCGGTTAGTGTAGACATGTTGATTTTTCATTTAAATCCAAAATGAAAATTAATGATTTCCTTTTTTATTTCCATCTTGTTGACACTACAGAAATCTTCTTTTATGACATGTTCAAATAATTTTTTTGTTCATTGTTCTGTTTATGGGGCTTCTTTAGTGGCAGCATTATTTTACTGTCTACTTTATTTCCTAGGGTTACAAAAGGTGGTCTTAGTGTGGGGAGGGAAATGGTAACCCAAAGTGCAAGCAAAGTGGCTTGGTAGGATTCAATCACAGTATCAAGCAGTCCCCAAAGGGACTCAGTGGGGACTCAGTGCCACCTGAGCTTTGGTTCTTGGGCTACTTGCAGGGCTTTGTTTACTGTTTGAACTCTGAAGTTTGGAATTTGCGCCTTATACTTCCTAATTCCAGTCCTTAATGCCCCTTAGTCCAAAGAAAATATATATGAATGGTTTTAAGAACTGCTATCTGTTCATGTTCTGTATTCAGTTTCTGCATATATTTCTTCTACAAAAGGCTGTTTTGCTGATAATTTTTGTTTGTCTTTCTAACCCTTAAGCTGGCATATTCTCATGAGGATGAGAGCTCCAAAAGAAGGTACCTGTGATCCGATTCCACCACTTGAGCTCCCACATTCTTTGCATGCCTTCCATCGTGTATCTGAAGCCGATGAGCTTAACATGGTAAGACACAATTAACATGACTACTTAGTTTCTTTTGCTGGATCTTTTTTCCATGATACCTTCAGTTTCATAGGCGATATATATTTTGGCATAGCATCAATTGGTTGTTAACTTTTTTGAAGATTAACCAGATGAATATTTGTTTTTCACTATCAATGACATGAACCTACTTACCTACCTAATCATGGGACAGTGCAAACAACTAGAACAAATTTTCTGCAGATTTTATGCACTTTCTACTTGGTTTTCATAGTGCATTTACGGAAATTAAAGGGGTGATAAAAGTTCTTTTCTAAGATGTTTTGTTTTAATTTTGAATCATTAGAAGGTTGTTTTCTTTACTGTTTGACATGCTTCCTCTTTTCTCTGTTTCTAACTGCTTCTCAGGAAGGCTGCCACACTTTTCGTGGGGGATTTTGGAATTACTTTAGCATGGGTGAGAACACTTCTTCCTGGGTTCTTTTGTTCCTGAACTTTTATGTTGTGGAATGTAGATTATATCTATATAAATCAATTTTCCACTTAAGGATTAATTGATTTATAGCATGTTTGGGTCAACTTTTCTCTCATCAGAATCAATTTTCAATTACTGTTTCTCTTTATCAGTTTGAAATTCATTAATGTTTTGGATATTTACACTATATCAGGGGATTTTTTATTTTCTGTCCACCTTACTCCAATATTTGTTTAATTAACGGTTGACCTCAGGAATGGATGCTCAAGTGTCTTACGCATTTCATTCTGAACGAAAGATGAATCCTGAAAAATTCAAAAACCAGTTGACTAATCAGGTATGAGTTGTTTCTTCACTTATTATACTAAGGCGGAAACTCTTTAATGGAAAGCATAGATAACTTTGCATTCTCATCCTCTTTTTTCTCTTATTTTTAAAAGAAAACAAATATTTCCTGATTTCAATCTTCATTTTAGAGTACTTATCTTAAGCTTGGATGCACTCAAGGATGGTTTTTTGCTTCTCTATCCCAACCTGCTTCCAGGTCAGTTCATTAAGATCTCTCATTGAATGGAAAATGGACTTGCATATTGTGCTTTATCTTTTGGTTGTTTTCACCCCCTCAATTTTCATGAAATTTAAATGCATACAAATTCACACCTGAGACATTCACTACTAGAATTATATATTTGAAATCCAGTTACTTATAGTTGACTTGACACCATACAAATGGTACTCTGACTTTATATATTAGGCTATCTTGATTTATTATTTTATTTTAATTTTTATGAAGTTAACATGTATATCTTGGGTAAGCTTAGTTTTCTCTGTTACTGAGTCTCTTTCCAAATGAGTATGATTTGATGATTTATTAGTGCATTGCTTAGACAATTTAGCAGGAGAGAAAAATTATGCATTGTTAGTAAGAGACATACATCAAAGGTGAAAATTGGAAAATATAATTTTACCATAAGTCTCATATTACCTCTGATCCATCATATAAAATGATGGGGAGATAGAGGCAGATGTAAATCATAGGATCTAAACAGGATAAATGAAATGGAAGTAAACTCAATATTGAAAAGTTGTGAATATTGCTATGGATGAGTGGTTTTACAAGACATTGATCAGTGCGATTAATAGATAGAAAAGATGGTTATTTGTATCTTAAGTGGTTTGAGACTTTGAGCCATAGAGGCGATATGTAGAAGCATCGGTAAAGAGGGTTGACTTGATGGAGAATAGTTCAATAGTTAGATCAAGTTAGAGGTAAATAGTCTATCTTTCAACTTGATACATAATAGAGAAGTATGGCGTGAATGATCCATGTAGTTGACCTAACCTAGTGAGAAAAGACTTTGTTGTTATTGTTTTTGTTGTTTTTAACATGTTATGAATTGCTTAGACAATTTAAGATGATCAAATGAAATATGATTTATTCAAGTTATTTTCATGACTTCTGAGAAAAATGTTATTAACATTTGGAAATTTCAAAGTCTTGACAGATAGCAGAAATTCAATCTCAAAAACATAGGCTCCCTAATTTAGTCCTCATATCAACTTCCCATATGATGCTGGAAGAAAAACCAAAAGAAAAAGGTGTCTCCAGCTCAAATTGAGCTCATTTATAAGTATTACCGACCACATACCAGGCAGCCTCCTAACCTGTTTAACGTAGTTATTTGTTATAGGCTTTGGTTACACAGGTCACATTGGCCGGTTATTAGAACTAATGAAGCATTACAATTATTGATTGTATCAGGATAGGATTATTCTCTGTATTATTTTAAAAGACCAACTTTAATTGGTAATAGCCAATAAGATTATTAAAAGGAAAACTAAATGATTTTCTAGTATATTCGGTTAACTTATTCCATTGATCAAAATGGAATGTGGACAACAATGCAGGAATCATATTTTCATCCGAAGTAATAATTAGGGTTCTTTTTTCCTTTTCTGTATAAATTGTAAAATTAAAAAAATATGAAGGGTTGTAAACAGTGCTTGCCTGCTTGGTATAGGAAACTGAGGCAGGCTTAGCAATTTGAAATGCTATGTATATTTGGATGCTAGAATTGATAAGCATGCATTACTACACAAAACATAATTTGTCATTTGTCTGCTTGAATAAATATAACTTGATTTTCTAATGCAGGAACACAGGACAACTTACAAAAGTAAAATTCATGAAAAGACATGGTCAATGGGAAGACTTGGACATTCCTCCCAGGTAAATCATTTTATGTACTATCTATATCTTTTGCGAAACATACAAAAGTGAATTTTTAGTGGAACAAGTCCTGCATTTTAAACTAGCCAAAGATCATATTAGGCGAGAACTATTTCTCTGAACATTGCTTTAATGGCTTTCTCAGTTAAAGGGCAGAGCAGTATTTATCCTTGAGCTAGTTTTTTGGTAGAGTTAGGTTTAGTTCTAAGATTATATCAGAGCCTCATAGATCCGTTTATTAGATCACTCACAAATACTCAGTCTTGCAAATTTCGCGCTCTAGATGCTTGGCCATGGGATAAGAAGGTCTTACATAATCACATTGACCAGATATATGACTAAAAAAGTTCTTATAAAGGGTACAACAATCTCAATCCCTAAGATTGCTTTTTGGATAGAGTTAGGTCTAGTCTGAATTTTAAGAGTCACTCTTGTTGGCCACTCAGTTATTGATGTCTTTCGCAGTGGCAACTTATGAATAGATATTTATAAAAACAGCCATATAATTACAAATCAATTTACTATTTGGATGAACTGACCGTGTAAAGAGTTTTACATAGACATTCAATTCAATCATATTTTGGCATGTTTCTTTTTTATTTTATTTTATTTATGATATGGGAAAATAGTAAATATGATTGGATGTATGTATCAAACTTTTTTACACTCTCCGTCCATAGTTATTAAACTCTTACATTTTTATTCTGATACTCTCCTGTCTCCTTGCTTTGTTTACTTCTTGAATAACACCTAATATGACTCCTTCTATTGTATATACAGCATCCGGTCAATTGTATGTCTTAACTTGCCCAGCTTTTCTGGTGGATTAAATCCATGGGGCACACCGAACAGGAAAAAGCAGCGTGACGTAAATTTCATATGCTAATTCTGAAATAATTATTTATTTTACAAAATATGTTTTCTTGTTACTTTTGAGGTTCAGTACTAGACCACTAGTAAACAAACATCCAGTAGTTTTCTGCAAGTTATTTTACTTTTTTTTTCCCTACAACTAAGGTTTCTTGATTGAAAACAGAGAGATTTGACACCACCATATGTGGATGATGGGCTTCTAGAGATTGTTGGTTTTAGAAATGCGTGGCACGGGCTTGTTATGCTTGCTCCAAATGGTCATGGAACTCGTCTTGCTCAGGTATGCATAAAATGTTGGGCACACGTTTGATTCGATGGTGTCATTCTCAGACTGCAGATTTGTGCAAAAATGGCTTAAAAGTTTGTATCATCTTTATAAAATAGCTAAACATATAGTAGGATTTAGTTGTTAATTTTCCCTTGATCCATTAGGCACACAGAATCCGGTTTGAGTTTCGCAAAGGTGCGGCAGATCATACATTCATGAGGATCGATGGAGAACCATGGAAGCAACCTCTTCCAGTTGATGATGATACTGTTGTGGTAGAGATTTCTCACCATGGCCAGGTTAACATGCTTGCCACTCATATTTGCAAGTCTAAAAGTGTGTATGACCCGTCATCTCCACATCATGATGATGAGGAAGATGACAGTGAAGATGAAGAAGATTCTTTAGCTGAGGAATTTCGGAAGTTTGGTGCAGCAGATACATTTAAAATCCCAGATGAGGTTGATCTTTCTCAACTTAGTTAGGTCCTTCACTATTAAGCCATTCTTCAGTGTTATGTGGTTGACAATTACTAAACTAGTTAACCCCTTCCCAAAATTTGTTATTACTTCAATTGATGTAACAACCAGTTAGCTCAATTCTAGCACTAGCAGCATTGTGGCTGAAAATATGATAACTCCTTTGAGATACAATAACTGATTCATCCTCAACATATTTTGCCGTTGAAATACATAGATTTCAAGTAACTCCCACGACCTTTGCATTCTGCTTTAGGGGTGATAGGCTCCAAAGCTTAAGCGTTAGTATTTATTTGTTACATTGTAATATTGGCTTTCAAAAGTCAAATAAACCTTTCTGCACGTCGTGATAATGATATGTTAGATGACTATCTGATGCCATGTTCGCCATAATTTTTAGTTCAAGTGTAAACAGATACAGATTCAGTCATTTGGATTTTGGAAGGAACTCAAGTCTTATCGACCACTCTGAAATGTATAATTTGCACACTATAATTTCAGTTTAGAAGCTAAACTACACTCTGTACATGAGTATATCCAATTCATAGATGCAAATTGCACAACTTTCTGCAAAAGGTAAATTTTTGAGATAGGAACCGAACATGTACCCCAGAAAAATGTGAGATATACTGAAATGTTAACAACTTCAGTTATCTGAATATATGACTTCAGGCATGCATTTGAGAAAGAATACATGCCTACAATTCAGAAAATTGCTCTTGCCCCAAACATTTTGTAATGGCCTCATTAGCCTTTTGCGGCTCAGCCCTTTCTTCTTGCTTCTTCTTCTCCCTGAAGCAAAATGTTATTTTTCAAAGAAATCAAAACCTTGCGGAGAAAATATAACCATAACATCTACTAGAAAATATTTAAGGATATTTAGAGTATAACGTTGAATCTGTCATAAAACTGAAGAAATAGTACACAGGCCATGTATCTACCTCCAATTTCAATTATAAGTTAATGTTTTTAGCAAGTTATCAGGAAGTTTGTGATCTCATTTTTATTCCACAAAATGGACATTTAGAATAAAGAACCTGATGAGCTAAAGAATTTCTAGATAATTTACAACTGCAGACTAAAGGCAGTGGATGGAAAAAAAAAAATACAGTCACGGATTATATCATAGAGGAAAACCCAGAACAAGTGAGAACAACTCAAAAATTGTAAGGTCTGATGTTTACCTGTCAACATATTCCTTTAGCAGCTCTTTAGCTTGAACCAACTTAGAAAGCAGATTACGGTACACGTCCAAGTCCCGATCCACACTTCTTTTGTCGACATTCAAAGCCGCACAAAGCTGTTGAATAGATACCAGATATTAATTTATAAATAATCATAACAAAAAGTTATTTAGTAGTAGAAAATAGATACGTTTACAACTTGACATTCGGAGCATCCTCCGCTATACCAGTGTCATATAATCTCAGATGCTAAATATTTTTAGTTTTCTCTGTTATTTTGATGCCTGTAATGTTAACGTCGTCAACATTATTACAAAAGAATGGGGCATTCTCCTTCATAAGTCATAGAACAATGAAATCATTTCAGTAGAAGCAAATCTATTCCTATATAGATAAAGGAAATGAAGGGATTCACGCCACCAATGAGGCCAGAACTAGGTGGAAGAGAGATCAGGATGTCAAGGTCATTTAATTCACTTCAGCTAATCCAAACTGGTCGGCAAGCCACAGGAGAACATCTAGATAAGTGAGTCTGTCTTGAATGTCCGGTTTTCTAGAACTGGTATAAATGAGAACCAGATTTGGTAGTTTAAACATAAAATTGCAAAAAGAAATATAATCAAATAAGCATTTGGTCTTTCAAAAAAAAAAAGCATTTGATAAGTTGCAATCAATATATCATGATGACTAAATGAACTAGGTAACCTTTTCCAAAATTGCTGGTTCCATTGCATTTCCCAGTTCAAGAAGACGAAAAAGGCCTATTGCGAAGAAACGACTATAACTGAAATCCCCCTTTCCTCCTGCTCTTTCTGCAATATCCTTTAATGCCCCCTCAACTTCTCCTTCTCTCGATGAAAATTCAATCAGTGATGTTGAGCTTTGTGTCCGGGCCCATTCTTCCAACTTTTGTGCATCTTCTCTGTAGAAGGCAATATAAAAGATTATTTGAAGTAAGATAAAGAATACATAAGTGCAATTTATTTAAATCCAGTGGATGTGAAAGGATATTTTCCTTCAAATGCATTCCTGAGATGCAACTAAATTAAGTATTCACTCCACAGTTTACACACATGCAGATTAAAATTAATAATTTCTACTTTTTATTAATTAACAACAATCATCAAGGACATAAAAGATGCTTGGATGGTCGGTTATACTATACCTGACAATAAATTCACAAAATGTAAAAGAATATCTATTAGAATTGACTATTCATGCAGGGAGTCATTCGATTATACCATCCTTCTCTTCAGAAATAATTTATGCAACTAATATGAGTATCCACTGGGTAGTACAGCAAACAAAATGTGACAACAATCATCAAGGACATAAAAGATGCTTGGATGGTCGGTTATACTATACCTGACAATAAATTCACAAAATGTAAAAGAATATCTATTAGAATTGACTATTCATGCAGGGAGTCATTCGATTATACCATCCTTCTCTTCAGAAATAATTTATGCAACTAATATGAGTATCCACTGGGTAGTACAGCAAACAAAATGTGACTCACAAATCACGAAATCATGCTGCAGGCAGAATCTACATTTCGTAGCTTCTGCTTGAATGTGATTTCGAGTGCCAAAATCTTGTCCGGGATCCCAAATGTGTCCTAAACACACCATTAGATTCATGGTAAGCTGATTTAACACAGTCTATGGTGGCTCACACTACAGCCATTAGTTTTCACTTTTCGGTCATTGAGTTGAAAGTATTGGAATAGAAAACACAGAAGGAAAACACACACACACATTCATGCTTCTAACCTGTATTGCCCTGGGTCTTCCTTCAATGCCTTGATGTATGCTTGAAAGATGGCATCGCGGTCCTCATCACTAGGATACCCTTCCATGAGTTGCTCATATACAGTGACGAAGCCAAGAGCAAATACAGGGTCATAGCGGTACGACCTCTTGAATCTCATCAAATGTTGCTGGACTATGAGCTCCTGCAGAACCGTGTTGTAGATACTAGGAATTGGTCGTTTATATTCCTTGAGAAAATTTAACTTTGTCTCAGAAACAGGTG
This sequence comes from Lotus japonicus, assembly GCF_012489685.1. Lineage (NCBI taxonomy): Eukaryota > Viridiplantae > Streptophyta > Magnoliopsida > Fabales > Fabaceae > Lotus > Lotus japonicus. The sequence continues at coordinate 87,428,211 of NC_080043.1, read as the reverse complement.
GAGGGTCTGCAAATCAAATATTCAGACAACACATAACTAACTGATGATAACAAGTTTTATTCTCTGCTTTTATCTATTGCCTTTTTGGCGTATGTGTCTTTGAATGATGAAGGAACCTAATGTGGAAATATTCACACCATTTGACACATTATGATCATGCCTCATGTATCCAGATGTATAAGAGGAGATGCTTTAACAGAATGAATCCTTTAATATGTAGTTCTAAGAAGGCATTCATTTTTGAAACCATACCACATGCTGGATATATTTCAACCGCATTCAGTAATGAAAGAAAGAGCTACAAAGAAATTCAGATTAATATTTACACAAAAAAATTCCAGGGATACCACAAGGTGGAATTGGTTGTGAAATTTCTCCCATTCTGCATTCCTACTTTAAACTTTACCAAATTCATAGGTAAACTCATAACCAACATAACAAATAATAATATCGTCAACTATCCTTTGATCTGAAAAAACAAAACTAGATGATATAATAAGGAAGATAGGTCAGAAATTTCAAGTCAAGTAGAACTTTTATTGATAACAAGAGGTAGATCAACGGAATGCTACCACTGTGGTATAAAAGATCACTTGAAGAAAGATTGTCGGCACCACAAGAATACAAAAAAGCCTACTAATGGAACAGCCTCTCAAGGATGTGCCACTTCTACAAGACACCTCAAATGACGGGAAATCTTGTATAGCAAAGAAGAAATTGGTCCTAAAGGCAGAATACAACTAAATGATGTAAGGACAATGGAAGCGAGTGCAACTTGACACATGACCCCACACCAAATTTGGGTTTTTGCACTTATCAGCCTATCTCAAAAGGATTTATGTTTATGGAAAATGATCATGTCATAGAATTTGGAGTTGGTTATATTAAACTAAAAATGTAAGATGATACTGTTAGACAATTCCTTAGAAATTGATATGAAGGGCTTCAGACAGTAAACAAGATTTAACGGATGCAAATTCACCACGATATAGAAGAAAGGAAGATTTGGCTATCTCAAACAATACGCAAGACTACAATCTAATCTTTACCCCACTTCGTGTTGTATGCATTAGCGATTGGAAGCATTAAACATGCAATGATCAATACAGCTACAAAACCAAATGTTGCTCAAGCTACTACAGAGACAGGCTATGCATTCACACTTGCAATAGAGGTATGCTGGTGCATTTATGGTCAATACATTTTTTTACAACTTTACCCCGAGGACACAAGTTGACAATGTCAAAATGCAGCAAACAGAAGGAGTTCCAGCCCTATAAATAGCAACTCCCTTTAAAATGCAAATATAGTGGATTCTTGCATGTGATTTTTTTCTCAAATCTCTTTTTTCTCTCATTTCTATCTTTAACTTACAATTGCCTAACTCTAGGTAATCAACACATTATTCTCATAAAAGAGCTATATGTCAGTTGCAACACTAAATACTAAATCATACTAAAAGCAAACCCCTTTACTCTAAATTTCCAAATCCCACAAACCAAAATTCAAAATCAGACATAAAATTTTCACATCCAAACACACTTCAAATCAAAATATCAACTTTCCACAAGGATCAAACCTTCACAAAAAACAAAGGACTACCCAGTTCCCAGAAAATCGAAACGAGTCCTAAACTCGTAGAAAATTGTCCCTTATCCCCTCTTTTCACACACACTTTCTCAAGAACCGAACAAACCTGACACAGAAGAGGAGCACCGAACGACCAATTTGGAAGCAGAATTGGAAGCTTGAACACCCACTTGCTGGCACAAGAAACTCTTCCGGAATCGAATGCCATCTGAATTGGAACCAAGGACGCAAGTAGAAGAGAGGGTATGCTTCCTCTGCGAAGATTGAGTGAGTGCCGAGAAAGAGAAAGAAGAAGTAACAGTAGCCATCGGAAGAAAGAGAGAATGAGACAGCGGCGGCGGAGGGTGGTGGCCGGAATCAGAAACTTTCCGGCATAGCAAAAGAAGAGTGTTCAGAGTTGCATCTTGTGCATTGCTTTCAGAAATCAGAATAGCGTGTCCATTGTGTAGGAAAAGGAAAGTGAAGGTAAGGTGTCTGTGAATTACAAGAAAGAAAAACAAAAATCTTATCCAATTTGATAGTGAAACTTTTAGTGGATTTTTTCAAGGAACCAATGGTATAATGACACATAGATATATTCAACTTATTAATCGATTAATTAGTTTAAATATATAATTAATTGGACTTATACATCAATAAAAAAATAAATAGATATTAACAATATTAGTCTGGTTGGTTTAATTTGTACATATTTGATTTCATCTAACCTGGTCTCGAGCTTGAGTCTTGTTTCTGACTCGAACAAGATTACACATGTATAACAAAAAATTTGAAAACATCTTGGAAACTAAATTAATTTGTATAGTAAAAGATAAATATGAAAAGATTTTAGCAAGAACAAACTCACCTGGATTTTGACATTGTTCTTGTTTTACTGAAAAGATTTATTTATATACTGTTGGGCATATGATCTATCTATCTTCATTCTTTTCATGTTTTTTCTTTGCAAGGTTTTGTGATGTTTCAAAGAAAGTAAACACATTTTGATTTGTTAAACAGTTAGTTAATTACAAAACTCGTCTCCATTTACTTCATTGTAAAACTTCTCGCTTTTAAACTTGATTTCTGAATTAATCTTATTTAACAATGCAATTTAATTTGCGGAGGTGTTGTGGAATTTTGTGAAGACTGAATTTGATAAGATCCAAAAACTTAATATAAGAGTTTTGTAGTGAAATAAAAATTAGTACATGAAAACCTTCTTCACAAATTCCACAACACCTCGACCGATTAAGTTGCTATATTGAACAAAATTAATTCAAAAATAAAATCCAAAAGACAAAAGTTTTAAAAAGAAGTGTACATGAGATGAATCTTATAACTAAGTAGCTCCTTAACAAAAGAAGAACTTGTTTCCTTTTTGAAAATCTCACAAATCCATTGCAAAGACAGAAAAAGAAAGAACAAAGGTAGGTAATGTGCCCAACAGTATGGTTGGCTGCGAATGTTAAATGCTCTCATTTCTACCTTATCTCATAAGATGAATGTAGAATTGATTTGTCACCTAAACATTATTCTAAATATAGGCTTTGAAGGAATTTAAAGATGGTAAAGTGTGATTGATTTATTTGCAGCACCCCAGTGTGCCTTTTATACTAGTCTTATACTTATGAAGACACTTCAATTTAATGACCAAAATACCCTTGTATAACACGTTTTCTTCATATCGGAAGCATCAACATATGGTTTTATTTCATACCAAAAAGAGTGCTATTTTTATCCCTTTTTAAATAAAATATTGATGGTTTTATGTTATAGGTCATTCCACACAAATATCAACGTCAAATATTATTACTTTTTTAGGATTTGGATATGTATAATGTATATACCTAAAAAGCAAATAAATGAATATTTTAATGTCTTAGAAAGAATTTAAGGGAAAAAAAAAGCAGATTATTCACGTTGTAAGATGTGAAAATCATGTGTGCATGTTTTGTCTACATTTTCAAACTAAAGCCTGAGTTTGTGCATGGGTGGGTTGTATTCCAGCTATGAAAGGAGATTGAAATTGTGATGAAAAAGAAGTATGTGGGATTCATCGTGGTTCATGAGGACACGATATCAATGTTTCATATGCTTTCCCCACCAGAAAACCATGGGCTTCTTCTCATACCTTCGATTTCTTAAAATTTTGGCAACTACTATTCTATCAAAGGCTTTTCTCTCACGCTTCGTTGAATATTTTCTAAAGTGTTCACAGTGTAAGATGCAGAAATTATGTGTGTGTTTTTCCTGTATTTTCAACTGAAGTCATAGTTTGCATGTGAGTGAATGTTTTTTTCTAGCTGTGAAAGAAGGTTACAATTGTGATGAAAAACGAGTTTGTGGCTCCATTAGTGGAGGAATTATCATGATTCATGTGGACTCAATATCATCAATTCATCAGAATTAATCCGTCACAAAATCCTATAAAAGCATTAATGACAGATTGTGGAGAGAGAAATTTTCCCTCGTAAAGTAACTAGCGACAGGATATTCTTTGCGACGAAGTTACTATCCGTCACAAAATCTTTGTGAATAATGAAAAATAAATTGGTGACGGAACTTTAAACTTTAGCGACGGAATAAGTTTGTGACGGATAACTTAGCTCTCAACATTACGTCACTAATTTCTTTTATATTGTATACTAGAACTTTGTCACGGATTTCTCCGTCACTAAAAAATGGTCAATTGTGGATGATGAACGGATTCTAATTAATGTTAGTAAGAACGTACTATGAAGTGACATAAATTTAAATTTTGACAATTTGAGTAAGCTTAACCGGCACTAACCCACACTAATTAGCGTTGAAGTCTATGCTAATTATTGGTTTTACTGTCGTATATATATGAGATATTGAGATGCAAACCGTGTGCCCCGTGTTGTCTTCGAGGGAAACCACAGTCTATTCGTCTTACTATGCTACTAGGTGGCACATTGGTGAAGTGACAGAGACATGTGATCCTACTACAAAGGGGGATGCATCAATCCGTAGCAAGTACACGTGTTGTTTTAACTGATGATGATGCATGTAACTTGATTCTGAATCATAGCCCACTGGCTTTGTTAAACCACTTGCTTCCTGCCCCTGGTTTTTCCAAAGCATTAATAATCTCTACCGAAATGATATCCTATATATAAGAAACCACTTTCCTTCCATTTACTCAAATTGTGTTGATTCAATTCAATATCTCTCTAAAGCAAAGAACCATCATCAGCCTCAGTTGTTACAAGATGAATTCATCAGGAATGAGAGCTTGGAGTGTGGCAGCTAGTGTTGGAGTTGTGGAGGCATTGAAGGACCAGCTTGGCATATGCAGGTGGAATTATGCTATCAAATCAGCTCAACAGCATCTTAAAAATCATGTGAGGTCTTTTCCTCAGACAAAGAAACTTTCTTCCTCCTCCTCTTCTATGATCTCCAGAAAGCTAAAAGATGAGGAGGCAAAGCAGCCAGAAGAGTCCTTAAGGACAGTCATGTACCTTAGCTGCTGGGGTCCCAATTAGATGTAGCATAATTAGAGCAAAAACAAAAGATGTTGTCCCTTTTAATTAGAGGGCAAGCCTTGCCACAATGGAATGTGAGTCTGAGATCTCTGGGGCCATATTGTATATAATTGAAAGATTGCCAGTCCATTGTGACAAATATTGATGTAGACTTTGATCAATGGTAGAATTGAGCATTGCCAAAATTTGTTTGTGTTCTTTAGTCCTGTTTTCTGCTCTCATACAGTCATACTCCTAATGCTTCCTCTCAGGGTAAAAACATCAGTTTGTATACTCAAAACTTCATTGAAAACAAACTCTTCATTCTTGCATTTAGTTGAATTTGTCCTGTAACGAATATCATCCCTCTCTCCATAAACGTATAGGCATTAGGAATATCCTCAAACCATCATGTAATTGATCCACTAATGTCTGTGTTGTGCTCCTCTGACTCTATGAAAAGGCTAGCCTATGTAATACAATAACAGCAGAATTAGTTGGAACCTTTTATAACTTAAGGTACTTCAGTTTGGAGCTTAGACTTCTTTGACTTCAGAAGATATATAAAGGAGACTATTTCCTTTTTATGTTCAGCAATTTTAAGAACCAAAGGCTCCTACTAAATCGGAGTAAGATCAATTTAATCAAGATGATGTAGAATTTCAAAAGGCAAAGTTCAAATTGGATCAATCTTTTAAGGAATCCAATTTTGCATTCTAAGGCCAAATAAATAGAAATCAAACACCATCGAAAAGAAATTGTAAATATAGAATTCATTATCAATGAGGTGATGACATATTCACAAGTTTTAAAGTTATATGTGAAATAACCAATTGGTGTGTTTTGATTGAATGAAACACGTGTTTGGGTGAAAAGAGTGTAGTTAACTAATAAATCACTTGGAAGAGTGTTGACTGAGATGAGTGTAAGTTAACTAATGTGTATCTGCTGTTATGCTAGTAAAACACATCTTATAAAATCTACTTTACATACCTTCTGAAGATACATGTAAACACATGTGTTAAAAATTAAAATGAAAGGATTGCAAAACTTGAAGTGAATGGAAAGCTAGAACATGGTCTCATCCCATACTACGTGCGCCTTGTAGAGGTACATCCAATCTAATCATATATGCCGACTTTTGGGAATAAATTATTAAAAAATAACAACAAACAAGAAATTGATGGAAGTTTTTGTCTTTTGTTTAGCAAGCAACAGCTAAGCACACATCTCGGTAGCAAATACATACACACGTGTTGATGATACATGTAATTTCATCATGACTCAGCCCATTGTGTTTCCTAAAACCACTACCTTCCTTCCCCTGGTTTTCCCCAAACCTTTGCAATTCTACTTTCCTATATATAAGAAACCACTTTCCTTCCATCTACTCATTCACTTCACTTACAAACCACTTCACTCGAGTTATTCAGTATATATATATCCCTCTAAAGCAAAGAACCATCATCAGATTCAGCTGTTTCAATCTTCAGTACTGTATAAGAAGAATTAGAAGATGAATTCATCAGGGATGAGAGCTTGGAGTATTGCAGCCAGTGTTGGAGTTGTGGAGGCATTAAAGGACCAGCTTGGCATATGCAGGTGGAATTATGCAATTAAATCAGCTCAACAGCATCTTAAAAATCATGTCAGGTCCTTCCCTCAGACAATGCAGCTTTCTTCCTCTTCTTCTTCTATGATCTCCAGAAGGCTAAAAGATGAGGAGGCAAAGCAGCCAGAAGAGTCCTTAAAGACAGTTATGTACCTTAACTGCTGGGGTCCCAATTAATTAGATCATGTACCATTCCTTTCAATTCAATGGAATGTTGTGAGGGATGAGATCTCTGGAGCCAAATTGTATATAATGGAAACTTCTTTGATTTCAAAAGCACCTATTTTCATTTTATGTTCATCAATTTTAAAAACCAAAGGCTAGTACTAAATCGAAGTAAGATCAATTTAATCAAGGTTTAGGGTAAGCCTATATATGAGGATATGTTGAAATTTAACGCCAAATGGTACCAATTAAGTCTCTTCATCCACTTGAATGGTCTTCAGGAATATAATAAGGGAGGAGATGGCAAACCAATTATTAGCAATGAGGTGCCCATCATGTAATTGATCCACTAACCTCCGTTGTGTTCCTCTGCATTAATTCAGGTCCCTATAGGTCATTTTCCTATTCATATTTTTGGTTTCTTTATTCCCACTTACAGCATAGCACAATAAATATACGTTATATATACATGATCAACTTCCCTTAAATCAGATCGGTAAACCCAAACATAAACAGAAATCTAACATAATCCCAACTAGAACCAAAACATGAACAGAAAACTAACATAACTACAATAAGTTCAGGAAACAAACTCATAATCTTAATCCAATTCTTGAACTGGATTATGAGACCAAGTTAAGTTTGGTTTATAAAGTACAGTGTAATGTTGTGGTAGATTGGTAGCAGCCTAGCAGGGGCTGTATAATTCAATCCAGCATTGAAGCATAGTTTGCTTTTCTTCTTCTGGGCTCATAATATTGGACCAGATATTATGTTCTTTTATATTAAGTTTATTAATTCTAGTTATTACTAGAGTTGTAATTAAGTATTCATGTTCCAACGAAATCCATTAAATAGGATGATGCCACATGCAGTCATGAATTAATCCAAAAAATTTGTGTGATGAGGAAAATACATAAACACGTACATATAAATATAAATAAGTAGTGGTAATAATAAGAAAATAAAAACTCAAATAATTCAAATAAACATAATATAAATTAAGAAAACATCATCAGGTTTATGGGGCAATTATATTTTCCCCAAAGCCTATATAGAGTGAATAATCAGGAAGTTGGCACTGACCTCTTTATATTTGTTTCTTTGGTTATTTTAACTTAGTTCTTAGTGTTAGTGTTTTTCCTTGATAGAAATCCGCTTCCCCGATCCTATCATAGACTCTTTTGCATGGAAGCTTTTAGCTACTGGATTAATTAAGACTATTTCATGGGAATCTGAATAATAGTTTTTCACGTTTTTCATGGGACTCTCTTGCATGGAATTATACATTTTCACGTTCACCTTGACCAAATAGGAAGAAAAAAAAAGTAGTATGATAGATGATATATATGTTAGGAAATGCAAAGAGATAAAATAAGAAATAAAAAAAGTGCAAATGAGATAAAAAATAAAGTGAGGTGTGAATGAACTATTACTCTAATCTTATGTGCCTTGTTGCACTTATTTGCTCTAAGTACCTTCTTTTCATTTCTCTTAATGAAGTTTATGGCTAAACATTAAAAAAAATTAGATGTATATCATAAGTCATAACCCTTATAAAACAGACTTTCATAGTTTCATTGATGATTTGAGAGTGTGAACTAAAATTTATCTTTTGACAACCTTAACCACCATTAGTTTCGACTTGTTAATGATTTATTATAAGTTTTCAGTGCGATAATAATGACAGCTGTGACGGTTACTGAAACAATATAGGTGAGACACTTATTAGATTTAGGTGGAAACTTTAGTTCTTTAATTTACATTCCTAATAATGTGAATTTTTCTTGGTGAAGAATTTAATTAGCCCTTTATCATTCCTAATAATAATTTTATATTTTCACGTAGCCGGCCCAACATTGAAGCATATGTGCATGTTTATTATGTCAGATTTTGTTCAATATTAGGAAGAGAAATTTATTTTCTTCAACCACTTTTTAATCCCTAGCAGATTATTGATTGAGCATGAATGAAATAATTCATATTTATTAATGATTTTTATATCTACCACAATAGAGATAAAGATGGAGGAGGGCCACATCGGAGGACCAGTTTTGTTTTCCCGTATTGTCATTCTTAATGACACCACCAACTTGTAATGTCCTAACATCATAGCTTATTATGGCATTTTGAAATACCCTCAAAGCAAAGAGAACCTTTCCTCTATATTCTTTTCAAAGCACAATGGAATCGATCACATATAAGGATGAGAAAAGAAGAGTGAGATTCCCTTATTTCTTCACCTTTTCTAGTTTAGAATCGAAGCCAAAAATCGATTGTCGATACTTTTGTTCTTATCTAAATTGCGTTTTGCTTGTAAAGACAAACAGTAAATCAAACAACTTTTTATTTGTTACCTCGTGATAAAATTATAGTGAAATTAAAATTATGCATTGTTTGTTTTGTTTGCATAATTTTAATTTCACCATGATTTTAAAACGAATTTATAAACATGCACTAATTAAGTGTGCAATTAACAAAGCATATAACAGAAAGTAATAAAACAAACCAAAAATGTGGAAGTTGCGTGCACGGTTGGTTTTAAGTTGAACTAAACTATACTCTAACCGATTAAAATTTCTTTCACATTTTGTGTGTTATGAGACGTCATAATGTGCATTCTTAAATTTCAGTGTATCAGCACCGAATGTAATTTTTAACTGAAAACTAAACATGTCATTGTGTGAAAAGGCATTTTAAGATCAAACATATTGTAAAATATTGTTATCAAATATCCAGTAAAAAGAAATATTCATATATTACTATTTATGAAGATATTTTACCTATCTTGACTTACCAAAAATGTATTTTTTCCAAATGACAAAAATTTGGATACAAATTGAGAAATAAGTTAATAAAATGAAAAGGTGGGATGCCAAATCTTAAAAAGTTACCAAATGAATGCAGAGAGGATAGAATCAAACCAACAGTAAAAGCAAAGGTACCCACAAATAGAGTGACCTCACACACAAATTAAAATACAGAAAACTCCCATCACTCATTGGTTTCATCAAGGTGAGGTATGGAATTAAACAGGAGATAAGTTGTGTTTGGATTCAACTTGAATTCAGCTTAAAAACACATTTAAGCAAATGGAAGTAAGGTGTTTCTTTTCATTCCATTGGAATATATGTTTTTCAGTTGAGTAGTCTCATAATACATGTGAACTATAAACCAAATCCACATTATGGTCTAAAAGTACTTTCAAGCCGGTGAAATCAACAAGTTTTTTGTAACTTTTTTCCCAAAATTTGTACAAATGTGATGAAATTGAAGACAACTCAACTTATTGACGGTTAAGGACATCTCATGAACCTCATTTTCCTCTTTATTTCTCTTTTACCATCGCATCATATATCACATTGATTTTCATTTTCTTTTTCATCTATCTTTTTTATTTAAGCGTATCCTCAAAGTGAGTATTCACATTTTCCGACGAAAAAAAAAAGTAAGTATTCACCGGACATTATTAAATTGAAAGTACAAGATTAGATGACATGGAGTAAATTCCATATCTTTTCCACTCAGATTATGATCATTATTACTTTGAAGAAAAAACCAATTAGTGTTTCAATGTTTGATAGCTATCAAAGTTAACTCCAAATTCCATATGCTACCAAATAATCTCAATCATAAAGGTACTCCTACTACAAACCACCATTTTGGACAAAACATGAAAAAGTTGTAAATCACATACATACAACACAACGAAAGGTCACGTTCCATTTTCGTTTTTGTGGAGGCAAACTACGTTCAAGAGCTTTCAGGAACAGAACAGAGACAACCCAACAACAACAAGGGTATCTGATACACTGCCAAATCTATCTTCAACCACAAAACAAACAAACAAAAAGTTCTCACCAATTCAGATACCCTTTTGCCGGAACTTCCACTTTCCGGCCAAGAATGGCTGTGGTCGGTGAAAAAACAGGGTCTGATGTAAAAGTTCGGAGCCTTTGTAGCATGCCATTTTGGCAAACAACTCGTGCTTCTTCTTCTTCTGCTACAGGTTCTTCTATGCACAGTGTTCATCAGCAGAATCAAGTTGTTCAGTCTCTTGATAGATCGAATCATCAACCTTCAAGCACTGTTTCTTCCTTGGCCAAGTCTCTTCTTCCTATATGGAAACGGCTACGCCTTGATCCTCCCAACAAGCTCTACTTTCCCTGTATACCTCTTAATATCTTGTTCTCTCTTTTTTTTGTGGATTTTTTTGATCATTTTCTGTTTGAGTTTTTGTTAGATTAGCCAATTCAAAGTGTGGTTTTTGTGTTTTGTTTTGATTTAATCTTTAATTGCCATTGAATGGATTGTTCATGGTTATGAATATGATAACTAATGTACCCATTTGTGAGTTCTGCTTTTGTTATCAATAACATGTCCAATTTGTGCAAGTTTTCTTATAATGGGCAGAGTAGAAAATCATGAATTGTTTAGGATTTTTCATTGAATGTTAGCTTTGGGTCCTGTCTGATTTAATGTGACTTTGTTTTGAAGATGAACCTGGTAAGCAAGTTCGAAGCGCCGTCGCAATTAAAAACACTTGCAAGTCTCATGTGGCCTTCAAGGTTTGGTATTTATAGCTACTACTGCTTATTTTTCAGAAAATGGTATTATTTGACACATCATAACTATGTTATCATGCAACACAATATAAATTGGATATTGATTCTTGCTCCTCGTGGAACATTCGGATATTTTTGCAACATTGGGGTTTTCTCTAAAATGGATTCATAATGTTAAGAGTTTTTTCTATAACTAGATGATGATATGAAGTGTAGTATGTTGAACAAGACCATCTTCAGATTTGAGTTTCACTGCATATATTTTATAGGATTAGGATTATGATTTATGAGCACTTCTATTGTTGTGCTTTTACTAAGCATTTATGTCAATGTTGTTGCTTATTCTATTTACCCTCTCTCAATGTTGCTACTCATGGTAATATTTTCTTTTTAGTTTCAAACAACTGCGCCCAAGAGTTGTTTTATGCGCCCTCCAGGAGGTATTCTTGCACCTGGTGAAAGTATTATTGCAACTGGTAATTATCATTGCATTTCTAGATTAGTTTTTGAGCAAAAGTGCTTGAATGCTTATAAGTTGGTGAATTTTACTACTAATTGTTCCATGTATTTGGCAGTGTTTAAGTTTGTCGAGCCACCGGATAACAATGAGAAACCAGTTGATAAAAAAAGCAGGGTTAAGTTCAAAATCATGAGCTTAAAAGTAAAAGGAGAAATGGACTATGTACCAGAACTGGTAATGTATAAATTGTCTTTTAAATGGTAATCTTCATTCTTCATCCATAAGGCATTCAAATACCAACCATAGTTGTGTCCTATAATCCTTCATGCAGTTTGATGAGCAAAGGGATCAAGTAGCAGTGGAGCAAATTTTGCGTGTGGTTTTTCTGGACCCTGAACGCCCTAGTCCTGTAAGACTAATAGCATGTTTCAATCTGTTTATTTTTTCTTAGAATCAATTGACACTTAGAAGCTACTCACAGCATGTACCATTTTGTGTGGAATGTTATACTTAATCTTATTATGAAAAATGGTTTCTCAAAGGCCATGGATAAGCTTAAACAGCAACTGGCTGAGTCTGAGGCTACACTGGAAGCAAGAAAGAAGCCTAGAGAGGAGACAGGTCCTAGAATAGCTGGGGAAGGACTTGTTATAGATGAATGGGTCAGGCACATTTTTCATATCTTTCTTCCATTTTTAGTACACCTTATATGGTCTAGATGAACTGGTCTTATTTTATTTTATCTCATTGACATTCTTAGTTTATTTTATTTTGTTTGTTTGCTTTGTAGAAAGAGAGAAGAGAAAGGTACCTGGCCAAACAGCAGGTTGAAGGGGTTGAATCAATGTAAAGTATTTCTTTTATTTCTATTTTGTTTCTTTCTGGGTAGTGTCCTTAATGTTCTCTAATTTTATGTTCAGAAATTGAATTCCTTGGCCAGTGCTGTGTCAAATGTGGTTGAGTGACCTAGCAAAATGCTCTCAGTAGATATTGTGGAAGCATTCCTTTGTTAAATTTCATTAGCATGTTTGTGGTGTTAGATGTGATTGGATTAACCCTGTGATTGGTGATGTTTTACCTTTCCATCACCTTCTATAACTTGTTGATACATAGCTTGTCTGTTTGAAATGAAATTAATCTTCAGAGCTGATGTAGCCTTTTTTTTTTAATCTTGTTCACCTTCCTCTTCATCACACAGTTGTGTAGAGAGCACTTCTAATTATTTTTTAAATGTTTCTATAGAAGCAAGAAACTAAACTTCCATCTAGGAATGTGTTGGGAACTTTCTTTGCTCATGCTCTAGTGCTAGATGCATGTCACTTAACAGTTAACACCTTGGGTGGCATGCTTTATTTGAGAAAAATCCATTTTTTATTTAAAAAACAGGCATAAAGTCATTATGCCAACAATGGAATCAAAAGAAGCAATCTTCTTCTCCTGGTTACTTCTTTCTTACTCCCAATTAACTAGAGAGAGAATGATAAATGATATCAAAACTCACTTTTAAGGTTTAACACTCTTTTAAACGGTTTCTCATTTATCCTAAGAGAGAATTTATTATCCTTTAAACAAGAGAAACGTTTTTTGGGTTGTCAATAATCAATTTTAGGATAGATTCTTTTTGATAAAAAGTTTGGGTGGGTTCGGCTCTAGTCACCATCACAGTGCAGGGAAAACCTCTAGGATTATAGATCGCTTATAAAAGTACTTAATATCACCAATCAACACGTCCTTATATCGACGACAAAAATCGAACACACAATCTTTTGTTGAGAAGTAGTTTATTCTTACCAACTGAGCCAACATATATTAGCATCATAAAGGGATTGGATTTATTGAGTTTAAAAGTAAGCAGTTTTCTAAAAGTGCACTAAAACTTTGGTAAAATTTGAAGGATTTTACATTTTACAATACCTAAACGAAATACCAAGTGTTAAGATGCCTACTTTTTTTTTTGAAAGTAAGATGCCTACTTAGTAACACAGTTATTTTGTATTTTTTATGAAAAGGGAAAAACAAAGTTTATCTAAATTGACTCTAATCCTTATCCATAAATGTCTGGCTCTAAGCCAATCAATAACTTATTTTATATTTTGATAAAGATAAGGCCCCACCCTGGAAAACCAGCATTAGCCTTCCTTAGCAGTATTGTTATTCACACAAAAATATGAGTTACATGTTGATCCGCATTTGGATGGCCACCACCGTGGCAGCCGCAAAACGCCACAACCGGACAAGGTTGTTCTCCGCCGGGGACTCACCGGAGCTGATGAAGAACTGTGATGTCCAGGCTGATGATTCTCTCCGGAAAGTTATGTACTTCAACTGCTGGGGTCAGGTCTAGCTCACTCTGACCATTGTTGAGTTGAGTTTGTGTTTGTAACTTGTGTTGGGGGGAAGAGAATGAATGATGCTGTTTCAGGTTGCTGTTGTAAATGGTAAACTGTAAATTGAAGATGTATAGAAGAAAATGAAATTTCCCATTTTACAGAGTAAATTTTGTTTGTTTTTGTAAATTGTGCATGCTTTTCATTCCAAAATCTAGCATACAAAACCAAAGGACAATCTCTTCATTCTCCTTGGGCAGCATTTGGTCTGAAATCTGAATTTCCTGGTCCAGAAAACCCCCTATAATGGGCTTAATAGTTGTTAATGGTAACCAGACATTTATGATTTCAAATTATGGAATGGAATTTTATATGGGAGATTGGAAGCAAAGAAACTCATGTAAAGTCCAAATTGAATATTGCAATTTTGCAAACTAGATGATGTCAAGCTTGTAAGCATGGCCTTTTTTTGTGTTTAGCAACCAAAATCAAATTTAAGCATTCATTTACTGATGAGGAAAATTACTTCGGTTTAGATTATGGTATTCTCCGCTAAGACAATCATGTTTGAGTTGAATGAGACTACTACGAGCTGTAAAGCTCTTTGTACTAAGTATTTAATTGATCAGATTATTACATGATCTCTAAAATGAATATATAACAGAAAATCCGTTTGAATGAGAAAATTAAACATAGTATTCTTTTTCCTTTTCCTTTTGTGTGCCCTTTGAGGTCTTGTCTTGCCAAGAATTCTATATGAAGTAGACCTTAAAGTGTAGTGCAAGCTTTGAAGTGGATCTTCAGATTCGGCTTGAGTCCCTGCCAAATATGAATCGCCTTGTCCAGTCAGATACCACCAAAGCTCTTGTTCTCCAGCTGACTTGCTTGCTGTTGTATGTTTGGGAATAGTTAGAGGATGAAAATACACTACCATTAAACCTCTTAAAATGCAGTTTATATGAAATAGAATAATACCTTGTGTATACTGAATACCAGAGCCATTGGCTACTATGGCCAATTGAAATCCAATCTCCTGGAAGCTGAGCTGCAGTTTGTTCTCCTCCTAGAGGAGCAAATTGCCCAAAATGCTTGTACCTTTCATTAATTAAAAAAACATTAGGCAATGAGAAACTTGAATCATTGGATGTTATTATGAGCTCGATTGAATACGCTTTGGAAAGTATGAAAACAGGAAATTAACACATCTTGAGACACTTTTTGTTGAAGTTGCAAGTTGCACATACCTAAAGGGATGAAACCGATGGCGTCCTGTACCCCTGAACCTAAGAGGGCCTTCAGGATACTTCTCACACAACTCCATGCGATTGAAACAGTCAGCAAGATATATGCCTTGTTGAGAAGCTACCTAGAATGATTCAAAGTTGGAACCCACCACCAAAGCATAAGTAATATGACAAACTTTTATAGGCTATGTTTGGATATATGTTGTCACTGAAGAAGTTAGAACTCACTTCGAGGGAAAAAAAAAAAGAAGAATGAAACTCTTCTTAGGATTGAAATGAAAGTTAGTTCACGTTATTAAACTGTTATCCAAACATGCACCATAATAGTAAATGAGTGCATGTCATTTTCATGGCCGACCATGACACGATTTTTTATATTAGCCCTTACACTGAAAAAAACATGAACAAAGGTCCTCACCTGAGCTTCTTTAAGTCAACTTAATCCTCAATCTATCTTTTTGTAGTCACGCTAGCCCTCAAATATAGCTCTAAGACTTCAATTCATATTTCTTAAGTGCAGGGATCGATATGAAAAACCATGTCAAGGTCACATGAAAATGGACATTTCCTAAGTAGATAATTTATCAAGCATAATTGAAAAGTACATAGCACATAATGTGCACGTACCTGAGCTGTTGCAGGAAGATTTTTCATCTGGGAATCTACTTTGGAAAGTGCTTCTTTGAAGTACTCAATGTCTACTGTAAGAGAGCTTTCCTGAGATTTGTTTAGCAAGGTAGCCATATCTTTCATTTGATTCTTCTTTAAATAAATCCCCACTTGTGGGTACCTCTCAATAATGTCACCAACAACGTCTTGAAATTCTTTAATATCCAATGTCCTAGAATTGTCTTTGTCTGCCTTGCTAAATATGACAGCTATATCTTCCTGGTAAAACCATGGCAAACAAAAGGAGAACACTTCAAAACTTCAAAATGTCATACTGAAATTCAGCAGAGAATTGCTGCCCAAATTGTGTTGCTAAAATGCTAATGGTTTCTTATAAAAATAACATGTCATTTATCAACAGGAACTATAATTGGGTGGAGTGGCTACTACTGTTTTCATTCCAAAATCATATTATAGGCTAAATGAAAGATCATCGGTTACAACAGAAAGAAGGTGATTGATATAGATCCATAAAGATAAATTGCTTGTTTGGAAATTCTTCTCCAATTGATTCTAAAAGGCAAAAACAATTTTGGGAGAAGAATCAGGGTGTCAAAATTGATTATGAGATAAGAAAAGCTGATTCATACATATACAATTGATTCTAAAACCAAAAGCAATTATGCAGAGAAGCTTGTATGAGTAGCTTGTTAGTGCCAAAATTGATTCTGACGAAAATAACTAATCCAAACATGCTAAAAGGCTGCATGTTATTAATCACTCGTGAATGAAAAAGAAAGTAGTCTGAGGAGTTTATGTTAGTAGTTTTTAATTGTTAGTATTGATTCGGAGGTAAGAGAGGTCGATACAGACATGTTATCCAATTTATTTTAAAGCCAAAATCAATTCTGGAGAGAACTTTTTATGAGTAGCTTATGAATGCCAAAATTGATTGTGAGAAGAAAAACAAACTGATCCAAACATGTTCAAAGGCTGCAAGTTATTTTTAACTCATGAATGAAAAAGAAAGTAATATTTCAGGACTAGTAGGAGGGTAGACTGATAGACATATCCAATTTATAGATTGCACAGAGTCACATACCATAACTCTACGCTGATTTATAGTGGCGCAATCACCTAGAGCATAGATGTTGTCACATCCTTCTACCCTTAGCCATTCATCAGTAACAATTGCACGTCTGTTAATCTGTCTCACAGAGAATTCAAAGCAAGCAAAAATTGTGTGACTTACTTCCAAACCGAGCCTTTAGATTGAGAGAAGGAAACAAAAAGAAACAAACCTGGCCAAGCTGCTTCATGAACTCAAGTATTTCAGGGCGAGGACCAATACCAGTTGACCAAACTACCATTCCATGAGGTATAGAAACAACTTCACCAGTGCTTCTTTCTTTGGCAGAGATTTCATTTGCACTAACTTTGACAACCATAGATCCCAACCTTACATCAGTTCCATCTCTGGAAAACTTTTCTTCAGCAAATTCCGTAATTCTCTTGTCAAACCTGCATTAAACCAATAAACTATATCACCAATGCACATTTGAAAAATCAAATAGAAAGAAAACAAAAAAAGAGTTGAAGTTGCAAATGGCAAAAGAGAATGCTGAAATAGAGTGAAAAGTGTGCAAGTTAGCACCCTATTTACACACTAAGTGAATGGTCAACTTGATCCCTTAAAGATTTTGTCGCTATCAAGTTAGTCTCGAGAAGGCTGAAATATATTGAAAGTCCCTGAACGTGTAAATTGTCAGTCAAGTTAGTCTTTGACCGACATTTTAGCTTACCAAATATGTCCTGAAGGGCTAACTAGACCGGTGTTTTACACATTTAGGAACTTTCAAACACATTTCGTTCTTCTAACAGCTAAATTACCAATGCCAAAATCTTTCCGGGACCAAATTGACAATTCACTCTTAAACACTATACATCCAAATATTGTGAATTTTCACATGCTCATTTTTTACTTCAGTTAAGCAATAGCCTTTATATCCGAATAGAATTAAAAAAATATTACATGTTTAAGATATGATCGCCTGCTTCCAGAAGAGTAATCTTCACATAGTCTTTAAGAGAAGGGTACAATATAGATAGATCCTCATGTACAAAGTCATGAAGCTCTGCAGCAAACTCTACCCCAGTTGGACCACCACCAACAATTACAAAACTGAGAAGCTTTCTCTTCTCTTCCTCAGATAAAGAAGGGAGGCTTGCCCTTTCAAAAAGGTTAATCACTGTTTGGCGGATTCTTTGAGCGTCTTCCACTTCCTTCAGAAAGATTCAAGAGTAGTTCAGCTAAACAAAAGTTTCTTTTTCCTCAGAGATGTTTTTTTCCCTAAGAGAGTGAAATGAAAATATATATATGTGTACCTTCAAGAAGTGAGCATGCTCCTGAACACCAGGTGTGTTGAAGGTATTAGAACGTGCTCCCATTGCTATTACCAAGTAATCATAATCAAGGGAAAATTCTTCAGGGCCACCTAGCTTTTTGTCTTGACCAGAACGGCAGTAAACTTTGTTGTTCTTGGGATCGATCTTGTAGCATTCAGCTTCACTGAATTGAATATCTAGACCACTCTGATGCAGGGCATGAACCGAATTCACTTATAAGTATACTATGATATAGTTTAATCAAACATCTTTGAAGCTGAAACACTATGCATAATTTATCAAACATAATGTTTCTTAATATCTTTGAATTCAAATGCGGTCGAGGTGGCGATGCAGGGACTCCACCAAAATCCCGTTACATTACGACCACAATTGCAGTTGCAAACCACAATTTGAAACCCTGGTCACATTTACTCTCAATTTCAAGGATTGCGACACAACTGCTACCCCAATTTAATGCCATGGCATGAAGAACATTCTAAGTGATGAGTTACTTAGGTTTGATGGCATGATAAGATGTACATTGCATACTCAAATTATTCAAATTGCACAAGTAAAGATGAAGATTTGAAAATGACTATGATATAAGGGAAAGAGAATACCTTCCGGGAGATGCTGCGAATCGGTTCGACAACGCTGCGAGCCTCCACTGTGCCACAAGTGACGCTTGGTAGCAGAGGAGTGAATGCAAAATAGTTACGTGGTGAAACCACATGAATATCATAGGAGGAGCTTTTCATGTTTTTCACAAAACTGGTTCCAGCCCAGCCAGTTCCCAGAACCACCACTTTCTTTTTCCGGTTGTGACCAACATTGTCACTTTGTGCTGGTTTGGCATCAGCATATGCCACCACACCTCCACCACTGCAACCCAAAAAAGAGAGATAATATGAAGAAAAATTTGAATTCCAATTTCCAGAGAAAAGGGGTTACTTGCATGTTTAGATGCACTTTTACTGTTCTCAGTCAACTGCTCTTTCTCATAATCAATATTATGACATTCAAAAGCTACTAACAGAAGTTTCTCCCCATAATTGATTTTGGTTTAAACTCAATTGTAGAATGATTTTCACATGCACTGAGTAAGCTTCATCCAAAATCATTTCTATCTCAAACGTGAAAACTTGCCAGATATTCAAACACAAATGTAGTGCTTTCTCCTCTCAAATGAATAAAACATCAAATATTTATCATAACAACTGCAGCAAGAACGTAAAGTGTGAGAATATGTCAATACCTGATGACAGTGCATATAACAACAGACTTGGACCATGATGGATACTCATGAAAAATCCTTGAGGTTGTGTTATAGAAGGAAGACCAACGCATTGTGAAATCCCAAGCTAGCTAGTTTATCTTCCTTAGTGCTTTTTTATGTTACTTTTTCCCACTTTTTTCACTCTTTCTGCTTTCTTTGCATGCAAAAATAGAGGAGTAAAAGATTTTTTTTAGTTAAGGTTTTAAACTCTGCAACGCTTGGTCAAAGCTGTTATAGCCACGTAGTATGTGATGCACTTTCTTTGTTTAGAATAGTGTTCTTACATTGACTTGTTAAATCAAGAAAAATATTACACTTGCCTTTTGATCTGCAGTGCATTCGGAGTTTGAACAAGTTGAAAAATGCATGGCTAGAAAGAAAAGATGTTGGAAATTTGGCTTAAGAAGAACACTAACAATAGGGTCACGGATAAATTTGCTAGTGCTGCGGTTAATGTCTGACCACAGAAATCAGGGACTTAATTCTCGGATCATTATGTAATGAATCATGAACATCAGTTAAGAAACGTTAACAGTTGCCTAGTGTTTTAATTTCAATATATTTCCAATGTATTTTTTCTTTTAACCGAGATGTTTTTACCCATTTGGAAAACTTTAGTGGTTCCACTTCAACAAATGACTTTTCAAAGTTAAACTTGTGTTCTCATCCTTACGAGATCTAGTTTGCTTACAATTAAACCAACACCTTATTAGTATTCTTTGTCCAATAGAAGAAGCTTAGTTTTTTTTAATTAAACTGTATTAAAAAGAAAATAATTCAATCTGAGTGCAACTACGAAAATTGATGAAGAATTCTTAGGGTTTTTAAGTTTTAACACATTCACAATCACTTTCTTTTTTTTCATCTCATTTTCACCTCAATTTTCTTTTCATAAGACTTACTTTCCTATCATATCTCTCACTTTTCTCTCTCTTTTTTCTCTCTTCTATTTCTATCTTTCACTAGGTGTGAAGGTAGTAATTTCCTAATTTTTATAACGTATGTCATTTAGATAGTTATAACATTATAAGTGATTAACTTTATTTTTAACTTAAATCATCTTTTTGAAAAGTTATAAAACATAAATTAATTTGATTTTTATTGTGTAAACTAACTAAAATCTGGTAGAATTGTGAAAGTTTTTAAATCCAGTATATCAAATTCACTCTTTTCAACTGGGCTATGAGTTTTACAGGTCAAAAAGAAAATTTGAGTATGGCATTTTCCAAATTGACTCCAAACATAGTATGACAGCAATGCAGTGTTAGATTCTCTGATGATCATTTTTCCATGTTACAAGAGCTAAAGTCATAGAAACATAGTAAAATTACCATTATTTATGCAACGACTAAAAAACTTGCTTTTGTATACCAACCACAAGAATACTGATGCAAAACGAAAGCTGTAAACACAAACACTGCCATCCAATTGATGATGGCAGTTCTCAAAGGTGGAACAAAATGTTCCATAAAAAAATATCACTGTACATCAGGTCCAAGAATTAACAGAGAGAAAGAATGTGCAACAAAATAATTCATACATTGTGCGCCAGTTCACAAATTAAACTCGGCTTGAATCCCTCCCAAATACGAATCTTCTCGCCCAATCAGACACGACCAAATACCTTGTGCGCCAACTCACTTGCTTGCTGAATGTGAAACAGAGAAGTTACAACGCAAGACAAGTTATGTGCTATATTTCAAACAAGTGTGCTTTGCATCATAGATAATTACCTTGCATATACAGAATACCAAAGCCATTGAGTACTGTGACCAATGGAAACCCAGTCTCCAGGAAGTTCTGCAGCTGCCTGCTCCCCACCCAGTGGAGCAAATTGCCCAAAATGTTTGTACCTTTTGATAATAAGCAACAAGCCTCTTACTGACAAGTCAGGGATAAAGCAAGAAAAGCGCATAAAAAACAAAACTACCCATTGTATCTTTGATTACTTAGAAAGCTAATCAAAAAGGGTTCTCAAAACCCAATCAGCTTTTATTTTTGAATCATATCCATTATGTGAATATGTGTATGTCCTATGTTTTGGTTAGATGCCCTCTTCATACCTCATGAAACAAAACCAAGGTGCATGCCACTTATGACCTCTGAATTGGTTAAATCTTACAAGTTTTCATAGATGTTGAACATAAGAACACATTTGCCATATCCTGCTTTAATAATAGGTCGGGTATGTGATAGATCTTAAAGTAAAACTCACCATGGGAACATGGTTTCAAGTTAAAATAAAATGCTTCACCTCATGAACTGAAAAATATCCTGCGTAGGGATGATAAGATATAAAACCTTCAACCCGAAACAATTCTTTGTTATCAGTTTCCATGGAAGCCACTAAAGATTTGGTTTGAAAAGCATTTATTCCATAGTGGACCTAAATCGTAGAGTGCACACTTCACCTAAATGGACAGTTTTATTAGAATTTGAGTAAAACCTAACTCCATACCAAAAAGGTAGTTTAAGCCTTTAAGGTAAGGGTTGCTCTACTCTTTATAAGGACTAAATTGGTCATTATCTCTAGTTAATGTTGTGAGACTTCTCAACACCCCCGTCATGCCCCGGGCTGGACATATGGAGTGTAGAATTTGCAGGAATGAACATTAGCCCATATATGGGTGTTCTCCAATAAAGGGGGATCTAGGATAGGTTCTGATACCATATTAGAATTTGGGTTAGGCCTAACTCTACCCCAAAAGTTAGCTTAGGGGGTGAAGGTTGTTCTACCCTTTTGTAAGGACTATTTTGGCCATATTTCTAATCAATATGGGACTTCTCAACATTTTTTGTTCACACACTGACGTGTGTGCTACTAGTGTTTCCAAGTTCTTATTATCAACTTCAGCTTTGAAATTTGAAGCAATCACTACATAATAGGATCAGAGACCAATTTAACACTTATACTGGACTTCCGGGGTATCATATTAGAATACAGCAGACTACTTTGCAATTTCCACTTCTAAGACAGGCAATACAGAAAACAGTCATAACTTTGTAATCACTTTGAAGTACAAGGTGTTACCGGAAAGGAAGAAACCTATGATGTCCAGATCCTGTAAAGCGTCGAGGACCTTCAGGATGTTGTTCACAATGATCCATGCTGTTAAAACATCTAGCTAGATATGTACCTTGTTGGGCAGCAACCTAGATAGAGGATATAGTGGTACACATAAAACTTGCTGCATGTAATATATTTGACTGCCAAAACAGTCGGCATAAGAAAGCATTCAATTACTGATGAAATGATGCATACCTGTGCAGTTGCTGGCAGAGTCTTCATCTGTGAATCTGCTTGAGAAAGGGCCAGCTTAAACCCTTCTATGTCTATTTCTTTTCTTTCATTTCCTTGTGAATCTTTCCAAAGCATGGTAAAGTCATATATATGTTGCTTCTTTAGATAGTGTTCTACTTGAGGGTATCTTAAGAGAATGTCATCCATAACATCCTGGAATTCTTCAACAGTTAAGGTACCGGAGTTATCTTTGTCCGCAGTCTCAAATATGGCCAAGACATCATCCTAGAAAAAGGTAATGAATTAATTGTAACAGATAAATTCAATCTTGATTAACATAACTGTCTAAAGGTCTCATAATTTCATCCATTTTCACTTCAAGATGAAAATAACAACAATCGAGTACATTCATAGCTATGTGGAATTTAACAGAATATATCCGATGCCAGCCGAGGTTGGTCAAGTCTATATTAAGTTGAATTAGGATGCAGAACAATGATATATTAAATGAGTATATAAGCCTAAAAAAGGCCTGTTAATGGCTTAAGAGATACCATGATTTTACGTTGAACTATTGTAGAACAATCACCAACGGCGTACACAGCTTCGCATCCCTTCACTCGCAACCATTCATCAGTTGCTAGCACATGCCTTTTAGTCTGAACACAGTAATTGAAGTTTTTTCAGATATAAGAGTTAATTGTGATTTGTATATATAATATGAGGAGGATCAAGTATGAATTTGGCAAATCAAACCATTGAACTACAACTTTTAAATGAATAGATCATGTATACAAATTTCATAAAATATTAAAATATTTAGATCCTTCACCAGATAACTTCAACTTCATGGATAATACACTTCTTAAAATACAAGTAAATATCGACTATAGGATTACATACCTATAAATTACTGATTTAAATGAACATAATCATCATGGTAATATCACATGATTCAATTGATAGATTTGTTAAACACATCATATAAGAAAGCAATTAAGCAGAGTAACCCTTGCGGAATTACTCCTAGAGTAAGTGGATCCCGTATATATATATTGGTCTTTGACATGGAATCCCTATAAACATAGTTAAGGGATTAACCGTTCTGGCTGAGGGAAGTGATTAGATAAAGCCCTCCCCGAAGTGCTGACTCTAGGATTCAAACCCTTAACGTGCATATTAGTTCCGACATATTATAATAAAAATTCAGAATTATATTCCCCACCACATGCACGCACACACATAAAGCTAAGACCAAAGGTTGGGGAAACTATGCTTCAGAAATTATGGAATTAAGTAGCACCTGACCAATTTCTTCCATAAAGTCTCTTATAACCGGAATAGTTGAAATGCCAGTGGACCAGACAATCAATCCATGGGGCACAGAGCAAACCTCTCCTGTTGATTTCACCTTCATTGTAATTTCCTTGTCATTAACATTGACAACTCGGCATCCTGTTTGAACTTCTATACCATCTCTGGTAAACTTCTTCTCAGCAAATGAACTTATTCTTTCATCAAACCTGTAAGATTGAAGAGTTGAGAATGTGGAAGATTTAAAAAGCTAGTCAGACTTGCTCATTGACTGGTTTTCTTTAATGAGCTTAGCTATACCAGAAACCCAAGAAAAAACTGATCGTGGCAGAATGCATAAAAGTTAGAAGGCTTAAATTGTTGGGAAGAAAAAGTAAGGACCTACAGTTATACATCAAATATAATCTCGAATAACTCTCAAACCATCTAGAATAATTTTTAACCATAGCAGTTCACATGCTCCTTGAGCAATAGATCTGAACTCTGATTCAATAGATGATCAAGAGATTTGAATGCTTCATTGAGGTAGTTATTGCCTTCAAGTCTTAGAGATTTGAAGGCTATGAAATCCCCAGTTTTCTACATGTAGTTAGGAATAACATCCTAAGCAAAATCCCTTAATTTAATAGATTTCAAATCTGACACACCTTATTAAATTACATTTTATCTACAATATTCACAGCTCACCATATTTATGACTCAAAAGCTAGCAATCTAATTTGTCTTTTCTGGTAACATTAACCATTGTCAACGTTGCCAGTCCGCTACGAGCTCATTTCATGATAGTAAAATAACATGTATAGCTGAAGATTGTTACAGTTAAAAGAGCTCTAGCAGCAGAGACCATACCACATGCAAGTTCTATAGCCAGCATATGTAAAAGAATAAATAAATTAATTAGAGAGAAAAATCAGATAATAGGTCCCTTACATATTCAAAATGTGATCTCCTGATTGGATCAAAGTTATCTTCACTAAATC
The DNA here is from genome assembly GCF_012489685.1 of Lotus japonicus. Taxonomy (NCBI): domain Eukaryota; kingdom Viridiplantae; phylum Streptophyta; class Magnoliopsida; order Fabales; family Fabaceae; genus Lotus; species Lotus japonicus. The sequence continues at coordinate 87,402,973 of NC_080043.1, read as the reverse complement.
TTTAACGGTGGGATATAACTGGATTAAATCTTCTTGGACATAATCATGCAGCTCTGCAGCAAACTCAACACCAGTTGGACCTCCTCCAACAACTACAAAGTGAAGATTTGACCTTTGGTCCTCTTCAGATTGGCTAGGAAGAACAGCCTTCTCAAAGCAATCTATCACAGACAGCCTGATCTTCTGAGCATCCTCAACATCCTGTGAGTGATGATATAGTACATTTAACAAATCTCCTGATACACTAACAACTATAAACAAACAAACAAAATTAAACTACACAAAACAAATAAAGTTACCTTCAGAAAATGACAGTTCTCCTTGACACCAGGAGTGTTGAAAGTATTTACTTGTGCTCCTACGGCTACGACCAATAAGTCATAGTCGAGAGAAAATTCACCACTACCCACTAAGTTGTCAATATTGGACCGACAGGAAACCTTTTTGTTTGCAGCATCAATCTTGACACATTCTGCCTCCCAAAATTTTATTTCTCCTTTTCGCTGCAATGGGTAATTAATAAAATGAACTCCTTCATTAATTAAATGGTAAAAATAACCTTGAAAAACAATAAAAAAAAAAAAGGGAAAAAAATCCACAATGCAACCACAAGATGATAACAACAACCTCAAGACACAAAACAAAGCCATGCCTCTAAAAAATCCTGTTTTATAAGCTCAGTAACAACATCAAAGAATGCTTGACTTCACGTTTAGGGGTGCATTTGGATACACAGCTTCATTGAGCACTTATCACATAAACGTTTATTCATGAACTTATTTAAAATGCTTATCGAAATAAGCTCAAAAGAACTTAAATACTAGCTAGGGAGAGCTTTGTCGCCCATAGTGATCCTACCCGGCTCGAAATTGCGAAAGTAATTAAATACACCAAAAAAGACAGGTAATAAGTCATATTCACAAGCTTAACCAAACACCTGGTAAGTGCTTATGCTATAAGGTAAACTCAAAAAAGCTCTTCTAAACACCATAATTAAAAAAGTTACATACAATTGCTATGCTTAGAATTCTAGTTTTGGTTCCTCCACCTTTTTTATGATGTTTCGGACTGGCTCGACGATGCTGCGTGCTTCAACTGTCCCACAAGTGACACTGGGTAACAAGGGAGTAAATGCAAAGTAGTTACGAGGCGAAACAACCTGGACATCGTATATAGAAACATCCAAATCCTTCAGGAAACTGGTAGCAGCCCATCCTGTTCCAAGAACAACCACTTTCTTTTTTCGGTGAGGTTCTGATTGTGATTCTGAGTATGCCACCACACCTCCACCACTGCAATTTTCAAGATCCAAGATGATTGAATCCAGTTCAATTTAATTGCGAGATTTAGGAGAATTGTGAAAGAAAGCGCATGAATGCAACAGTAGAAAAGAACGCACCTGAGAGTGAGAGTGCAGAGAAGCACGAGTTTGTAGGAGGAAGGTGAAGAGTTGAGAGCCTTGGAGACTCTGTTGAAGAAGGAAGAAGCTGCCATGAATGAGGAACCAAGAATCGATGATGAGACTGAAAAGGCAATTAAGCTTTTTTTAATTATGTTGCAATAGTTAGAAGTTGTTTATTCAATTAAAGTGGAGAGAAGCGTGTACTTTTAAATTCAATACTATTTCCTTTGTCCCTAATTATAATATCTTGTTATGACAATTACGTTTATTAAAAACAAACATGTAAGTAATTAGTTTGATAGCAATATGAGATATTTTTTTGAAAGTGGATAGCAATATGAGATTGATATTACGTAGATGTACTTTGATAAAAGTTGAAGAACTTGTTTTGTAGATGTACTCTGATAGAAATATGAGATTGGTAATAATCTAGGTGCATTTAGTTATGTGATTCTAGATGGAGAGGATTATCTTGGATGGAATGAAGAGAGCTTTCAATAAGATGCATTCGTCCCAATATGATCTAAATGGAAAGGGAACCATTTGATAGATAAAGTAAAAAAAAATTATTTTAAAGATACACTTAGGAGAGGATTATCAACAAGATGTGGTCACCCTTTGATGATATTACATGACATGATGGAAATAGTTTGAGAGAGAAAAGACTTATTCATTAAGATGGAGTCCCTTTGGGGAGGGCTATCAGTGACATTTCCCTTACTATTCGTTTGGCTCTGATTGAAGGCTTTTATTGGCCAACACACAAAAAAACAGCCTTAGAAGAGAAGCAATGTTTTGTCCATTTGTAAAGTGTATAGGAATAATTTGTGTTAATTCTCATTCTAATTCGTAATTGATGTTTTTTTTTTAAACATGTAATTGATGTTAAATCCACACTAAATTTTCATAATTTTCATTTTTTCTTTATTATCTTATCAAAGTTCTTCAGCAGAGTATAATCCTCATCTCATAGAGAGACGAATGTTACCAGCACCCTACTTGTGCATACTGGGGAGTGACCTACATGATAAAAACAATAGTAGCTTAAGGAATCCAGCCCAAAGACCCTTGATTGTCGACAATTCAGGAAACAATATGCTAAAAATTAATATCATTAATTACAAGAGTCAAAACATAACATAATTCCGAAGAATGGAAAACAACATTACATTTTCCCTGTCCTGCCTGCCATGGTTACATAGGAGGAGATCAGCTTTAATTAACTTTTATTTCGGATCGAGAATTGTACGTTTCTTTAATGTTTTGAATAGACAGAGGTTCAACAAAAAATTTAACGTAGAGATAAAGGTCAGTGATTAGAGCAACTCCAATGGGGTTGCTTAACCTAGTTCCTTAAGTTAAGGTGCGTTCCTTATTTTTCTCCCCCACTGGAGCTTGCTGAGGTAGCGTTGCTAACAGCCCAAAGTTAAGCAACGTTGCTCAAGTGTTATCAGATTAATATTTCATTTTGAACATTATCATACTTAACAAAAAAAATAAGTATAAGAGAAAAAACCAAACTTCTATTTCTCAACTTCTCCATCACATTCACATCTATGCAAATAATTAAACTGGATTATACTACATACATACCATCCTCAAAACCAAACCAAACTTAATAATTAAACATAACCTACAATAAATAAGAATTACATCTTTGATAATTTACAATTCAGCATAAGAAGCCCTAGACTATATCATCCAAGCAAGACCAACGTCACGATTGTTCCAACTCAACAAGTAGTGAGCACAACAGCTTCCTAAAACCAGAATCTTAACCTGCAACTGAAACAACTAAGAAGTGTACAATATTGAATTACAGATGAAAGCTGACTCGAACAAAGACAGTGACACCATCGCACAAAATACAAATGAATTGTAAAAACAAATTTAGTGCTGTTATTTAACTCCATTCTCGTGGATTTTACAAGAGATGAAGCTGATAGACAACACAAAAATCTCTGAGCTATTCAGACCCAGAACCACTATAAAGGAGCCGGGTATAGTGAAACTCATTAAAATATGAAGCTCAAATCAAGCAAAACTAACATGGGAATATAGCAACACTAAGAAGGGTCAAAAAGCAATAGCAATAACATTTAAAACACAGGATAATCATGGACTGTAACAGAAAAACTCACAACTAAAACAAAGTAGATCAGAAGCACAAGAGCAAAAATTTATAACAGAGTTTCACATAGCATAACCTCAGTGAAATCCAATAACATCATATGAATGTAGCTTCACCAAGTAGGTTCACCTGTAAACAGGATCTTGGTTCCACTACACCTCAACAACATGGATTATATCATCATTGACAACCTCTTATGAACAAGAACAAAACAAACAAATCAATTTAAAAAACACAGCAATTTGGAGTGAAAAACAGTCTCAACAACAACAAAAAAAAAAACAGTTCCATACACATGATTAAGAGGCTCAGAGAATATAACAGCTCTATCGATCATTATATTTCAGAAGCAGAACTGGCATAAAAGCTGATTAGAAATCATCATGGCCACCTATCACACTGAAACACATTCAAAATAATCAAAACATTCCATATAAAACAAAAAATATGAAGATTACAGTAGGCTCATATCAAGAAATTCAACCATAATTAATCCATTGTGCTTCATTGAAAATTCTCAGAAGCGCGGATAACGTGTAATCACAGCCAACAAATCAACAAAATCAAACAATTAAATTTTATAAAAATTGATTTTGTGACGGTTGTTTCCGGAGGAACAAGCCGAGAGATGCAAGTATCCAAAATCGAAAACGACCGCGTTTTAATTTGTGCCTCTAGGACTAGCTTGAAATTCACAGAACACACAGTGTTCGAATAAAAAACTGAAGGTTTAACGAGGCAAATTCAATAGAAAACAATTGAAGGGAACATGAATGTAGAAGAATAATTTTGAGATTTTGCCGTTACTTTGACACAGATCAGCCGTGGAAATTGGGCTGAACTGCAACACGAACGGCGGCGATTTGGCACCTGCATCGGGGCTTTCACGTCATTGAGATCTCGGAGAAGCCCGGGGTGTGCAACGTGCGGAGAATTTGAAGAAAAAGAAAGAAGGGAAGGTGAATGCAGAAGAGTGATTTTGAGAGAATGGTGAAGGTTTTGAATCGCGGAGGCTAAACCCTAATCTCTGTGAGTGTGAGAATGAGAGAAGGGGAAGGAAGGTTTTATAGGCTAATAGTGGTAGAGGCACGCCAAAACCCTAGTAATTTTCTTTGTGGACCGGGCCTTGATCGTTTGTTTAGTGGGGAATGTTTACCCGACCCGAATGGATTAAACCACATGATATGGGTAGGTTTTTAATAGGGGATTGGATTTGGAACCCCATTGGTTAGATTTACCACCCAACTTTAAGAGTAAAAGAGAATTTGTTTATCCAATGAAGGATCTAGCTTCTTTTTTTATTGGTCAAATGATCTAACTTTTTATAGTGGGGTTAAACCCTAAATCTAAATTTATTACATTTGGGCTTCATCTAAGCATCGTGGGCCTTTATTCGCTACAAGCCCAACTCGCTAGTTTTCAGCCTAAGCTTTCCAGAGTCGACGCGCCAAGGTCGCTAAGTCCCCTGGATAGAGGTCGAGTCGCTCTGATAAGGCAAGACCGGTCCAATAAGCAAACACTTGAGACCAAATGGAAACCTTGATGATGCACATCCAGCTAAAAAAAGGTTTTATCCTTGTTCAAAGTTAGTCCACTTTCCTCCTAATTGTCATGCATTTTACTGTGCACTTACTTCAATATCTGTTCAACATGACAGAAATTGTCTTATGACTTTTTTATAGCACAAAATTAAACATACAAAGTCTGAGGGAGGAACTGACTTTGATGGGAAAAGTGGTTTTGGTAGAAGCTGATAGGAAGAATTTTTATAAGGAAAAGAGTGACTGTAGGTGATTTAACTGTGGATATAAATCAAACAAGCTCTATCTAGGTGACTTATGACCTGTTTGTTTACACATCTCAAACAAGCTCTATCTAGTTGACTTATGGCCTGTTGCTTTCACATTTTACGCATTCGGATCTGTGCAGCCATTTGCTAACAGTTAACCTAAGAGGCACTTAATTATGCTTCCTTTAATAAATCAAAATTGCAAATGCATTTACTGGAACAGTCAAATTACAAGCTTATATGCACAAGCACAGCCTTGTGATCCTTTGCTCCCTTTTAAAACCATTGAAAAAACACTACAACAATTGCAACAAGGAGAACAGAATAACAACCCTTTCTATCTATATCAAAACCTACCTCAACTCTATAGACCACCATTCTTCCATTCTTCTTCAAACTCAGATATATCAGGTTTTTGTGGTCATACGATCATCCATGTCAAGTGCCTATACCCAGCCCATTTAGCACCAACTCGTAAGCCAATAGCTAAAGCAACAAGAAGAAGTGGAATTGGAAGCCTCCTCTCCTGCGTTCCAACTTCTTCAACTTCTTTCCCTTCTGAAAGGGTTTTGGAATACTGAAAAATAGCCAAGGCCGTGAACGAGATAATCACCAAAACTCTAACCCAAGGCTCTCCAACAGCAGCGAGGACGGCTGCAGCAGGCATTGCGGATGAAACATCATCTCTCCTCTTGATAAATTTTGAAAAACCGTATATCCCAAGCAGAAGGGTCCAGAACAAAGGTTCAGAAACATAGCCTCTAACAGCAGCATAGCCGATGAGACCGGATACAGTCAGAACATAAGGTTGGTTGCTGATACAGTTTGGTACAACAGCTTCAGCAATAGCTAAAACAAGTGATGCAAGAACAATGATGATGGTCAGGTCTGGTACAGGGGCGCAGTTGATTATCCAAGAGTAAAAAGCGCGAATGGCGTAAAGTGAATCCTCAAACGATCTAATTGAAAAAGTGATTGGATTTCCTATGAAACGATAGACCACTGCCAAAGCATATTTCAGGACGTATCCTATAAAACGAACAATTGCAAAGGCAGCATTCCTCCAATTTGAAAGTTCAAATAGAACAGCCCTCCAAGCATAGATGAGAAAAACCAGTACTGTACATGGAAATAGAATCAAATCGTTACATGAGTCAAGTCATTAAGAAAATAGAACAGTTGCACAAAAAAGTTATAATGGGAACTGGGGGCATATAATTTTTAAGTTCATCTTTGCACACAGCACCAATAATAGACAAAGGAGTAACCTAAATACTCAGCCATCCCCAGATATCAGGACTACAAGGTTATGGAGCAACCATAATTACTCTATTCTAATCAAAGAATTTCTTCATATTAATCATGCCTCAACAATGATAACTTTGTCCTTGTATGACCAAATGGAGATGAAACATACCCAGGAAAAAATAACGGAAGAGTTTATTTGATTTTATCTGAAACATAAGTACTGGAGCAGGTATTTGGTAAACTTATGAAAACATCTTCTGACAAGTTTTTTGATATAAGCTTCGCAGATTAGTTTATCCCTACCAATAAACTCTTTCAAACCATTTCAATAAGCTTTTCAAATATAAAATCACTTATGTGGTAAGTGTTCATTGATATAAATGCTTAATTAAGCTCTTTAACTAAACTAAATGAACATGTCTAAAGAGTTCAGAACCAACATTCCACCAAAACTTAAACCACCAACAAGAATATCAAAATTTGGAACTGAATTTTAACATGAGGAAACAATCTCATCTAGCTAAATTGGACCAAAGGCACATAAAAACAAAGATAAATCAAGTTAAAAAAATTTCCTTTCCATTTTATTTAAATTGTTTTACTTCCACTTTTCCCCTACTTTCTGGATAACCAAATGCACAAACAGAGAAGAAAGAAGGAACTGACTGACCCACAAGCCATGGCCACCTAACAGGAGGATCGGGAGCTTCTTTAGTGAGGTACCGAAACCGCTCCGGCATGGTGCCCTGCCCTCGAGCCTCTTTCTCAGCTTCATCCACCCCAACGGCAGCACCCGCTCCGCTCTCATCGTCGTTTGTGGCGAAGCGCTTCACCAAAGAGAATCTGGGTGCTTTGGGTGAAAACCCAATGAGGCTGCGTATGAATTGAGGACTGAAGGATTGGACTCTGGTCGTCGATGGGAATGGTTGGCGCCGGAGATGAAATGAGGGTTTGAAAGAGAGGTTGGGAGATAAGAGGGGTAGGGTTGTGGTGGACATGGCTATAGCTATGGGTTTCAATCTTGGATTTAGAGTGGAATTGGCATTGCAGAAGCAGTGTGTGATGAAGTATAAACAAATTCAGCTGCAGCTACTAGGAGGGACTAACCTACATATTGTGTAGTAGTAGATGTGTAATAAGGTGTGATTTCTCACCCATTTGAAAATGGGTGAATAGTCACTTTGGTCCCTAAAGTTACATCAGTCGGGTAAATTCGTCCCTATTCTTCCAAAATGGCTCCCGTCGTCCCTGAAGTTTGAAAACGTCGGTCACGTTGGTCCCTACCTCAGCTACCGTTAATAAACGTTAACAGAGATGATGAGTTGGCACGTTAAGTGCTCTGATGGCCAAGTCAGTCCTCAATGTTTCTTACAACAGGCAATTCAGTCCATCAAATCTAAACAATGAATTGCATTATCAAATACCATTATACAACTAAATAAAACTAAACAATGCAAACAATGCAAACAATTGCACTTAATTGATTCAAGATTAAGATTGTTTGTGTATGTTGCAAATGGTGACATTGTAATCGCTGATGAGGGTTTCTATTTTTGTGACACTGTCATTGATTGAACCTCTTTGTTTGTGTTGCATCTCATATGCTTCGTATGAGTGAAGCTGCTTAAGCTTCTCATCATCATTTGGCCATGAATCAACTCTACCGGTTGGGTCTGGGGTTATGGAGGGTATGAGGGAAATGTTAGCAGCCATGAACTTTTGCACCACCAGTGCATACAAAATCTCTTCCAGTGCTTTCCTCCTTTCATTAGCCTTCACCTCAGCAATCCTCCTAAAAAAGTTTGCAATCCAGCACAATGGTCAACAACTGACTTGCTTGACAATAAAACTATCAGATTTAGAAAAAAGCAGAAAGAGAAAGAAGATTAAGAAGTCAGCGTTACAAACCATCTCCCTAGCACATTAAGCTATTCATGCATACTGAGTTTGTATTTTAAGCAGGATTGAAATTGAGCACAGTCAAATCCACATCATGAAATGGCACACAGCTAATATCCTTGAAGCAAACAGATTTGATTGCTGAGAATTGAAGTCATATTCATTGATTTAATCAGTTTTTCACATGAGAAGAGACAGCAATCAGCAATGGCATATCACCTCGGGTTAAACCATAAAAAGTGAAATTCTCATATACCGTGAAAGCACTACACTAGACATATCCAGTTCAAACATAAAAAATACTTGACATGAATCAAACAAATTCTATTATACTTGATAATAAAATCAAAATTGCATTTGCAGGGCAGGGCAGGGCGCATAAGATTTAGAAATTAGAGAGAAATGAGAAAAGATGCAACAAACCTACCTGTACAAAACTAAATCAGTGGAGGAAGAAGAAGGATCTTGATTTTGTTTATTGGGATCAGATTCAGAATCACGGTCAGTTTGGAGCTGTTGAAGCTGTTGGTCAACCGCAGCAGGCACGAGATGCGGGTGATTGATCAAAATTTGAGAAAGGAACTGTCCAATCGGGGACTCGAGCTGAAGAGGAGCAATCTTGTTAGCGGATTCATCCGAGTCCGACGCTGCTGCTCTAACAACTAAGGACTTGGGAGACCACAATGAGCATAACTGGACTTTCATATCAGACATGCAGAAGGTAATGTGTTTACTTGTTTGCATTGTTTAGTTTTATTTAGTTGTGTAATGGTATTTGATAATGCAATTCATTGTTTAGATTTGATGGACTGAATTGCCTGTTGTAAGAAACATTGAGGACTGACTTGGCCATCAGAGCACTTAACGTGCCAACTCATCATCTCTGTTAACGTTCATTAACGGTAGCTGAGGTAGGGACCAACGTGACCGACGTTTTCAAACTTCAGGGACGATGGGAGCCATTTTGGAAGAATAGGGACGAATTTGCCCGACTGGTGTAACTTTAGGGACCAAAGTGACTATTCACCCATTTGAAAATGGAAGCTATATCTTTTTAACCTTTTTTTTTTTGGAATAGAAAAAAAAAAAAACAAGCCTTCCTTCTCAAAACTAGTCCTTATCGCATTCTCTAAGAGCAAAGGTGACAATTCAAGAGGGGATCTTGAACAAGAAGGAAACTCGAAGATTGACGCGCTCACACTTTTGCCAAGTGGCTCGCGCGCTCATTTTCTTCTCGCATGGTATGCACCAGACTCACCTCACAATGCCTATTCAATTAGACTCTGGTATTCCATTCTGAGGTAAGTATTGCCTCCATACCTGGATGGAGGGTCTTGACCAAATATATAGCAAGTAAAGAGTCAAAGTGGGCACATAACCGAAGTCATCACCCGTAATGACTTCTTTTCAAAGTCTTTATTTCATATTTTGCCAAAGTCATCGTCTGTAATGACTTCTTTCCGTGAATACCATATTTTAGTAAACATGTGTAGATTCCATCAGTAGAGTCTCACTTGTGTCCCTTTTCCAACACAACTTTACAAGCAATACTAGCGGAATTACCCGTGCAATGCACGGGTAACTTTACTATATAGTAATATCTAAAATTTGTATAATATTATATTTATGCAATTTTGTATAATTTTGTATTACATAAATATATAAGTGCTTGTTATAATATATATATATATAGTTGATTATTGAATAAATTTTATATATTAATGTTTTCTAAACCATTAATAGATGTTAATGTCAATTGAGAAAAATCTTTTGGATGATAATTTAACATAAGATTTTTCAATTAAAAATCATAATAAAAAATGTGACATCAATGGTTTTGAAGTACTCTTATATAATGAGGCAAACAAATTATACAAAATTTATTTAATATTTATATTAAGATCATTAGTATGTTTAAAACTTCAAATTTCATTTAAGTAGATGATTGTATCACGTTAAGATTTTTAAATATATTTACCCATAAAATTATTGAAATAATGATATTAAATTATGTAAGAATAATCTAAAAATAATTTTTCTTCTAAATGCAACGCCGCTACATATTTTACTTTTATTAAGTTATTATCTCACACATTCCGCATAAAAAGAGAAGAATCAAAATTGTGCATTAAAGCAGATTTCGTGATTTGAAAGAGTAAACATTAAACAACATAAATAAAACTTAGAAGACATTTTTCACATTTGGGGTTTTGCTTCTCGATTTTTGGAGGTTTTTGTTGTAGTTGTTGGTTTTTGTCAGCTTTATGTTGACAAAGTCGGTTACAGTGTCCTTGTTGAGAGAGGTTGTTTCTCAACTTTATATATGTATATATAGAGAATGCTAACGTACTCCTACTTGATTTTCTGAAGGAGTAAGTTAGCACCCAACACCTTTTTAGTTGGACAAAAAACCTAACACTCTCTTATTAAAGTCAACTTTCATTGAATGGTACTTATGTAATTTCGTTTCCAACTTTTAATTTAAAAAATCATTTCTCTATATATATATATATATATATATTATATTTTACTTTAAAATAAAACTCTAGGTTAATACTTTGAGCAAACAAAGAAGATGACTATCTGACTTATTTCATCTTCTTTCTCGTAAAAAGAAAATGATTAAATTTTTCAAAGGATTTTCAAGCATGTAAAATTATGGTTTAAAACAAAACCTTTATGTGAAAAATAAAAAATCAAAATTTATTTTAATTCACACAAATTTTGATCACGTTTCATATTCATCTTGCATGTGTCTTTCTATTCTAGAACTCTCAAGCATATTTTTCCTTCATATGTTTGTAATTTGCCTAACTCATCGCTCCTTTATTGAAATAAGACATCCTTATGTCTTCCCTTGAACTGGCCTCACTACCTGCCCGTCCTCAAAATCTGGCAACATTTGACTGAGTAGTGTCCCGTATACTCATTCCCTTGCCTCCCAAATGACTGATGAAAATACCAAAGCAAAGTGAAATTATAGAAGATAGAAGAAAAGAATTCCACATAAAGTAGAAGAGAATTAGCAAATCATGCACAATTTTATGGAAATTATTGTTGACAAAATCATGCATGGCTGGTTAAAAATATAAGAAAGATGGGAAAAAGAAATCATGAAGAAAAAGATAGCACACGGTATATCATGGAAAAGTGAAGAGAAGAAGTGCATACATGCCTATGCAAATGATGAATTTCTCTGGAGAATTAGAATCCTTGGAGGAAAAAAATCAGGGGAAGATTAGATGAAATCAAGGAAAAAAGATAGCACAAAATTTTTTTGGTACATCGGAAAGATAAATTGCACCCGCAAGGAATCGATCCCTTGACCTCTTCGTACCCAACCCATATGTCCATCAGCTCCTACCACTTGAACTATCCTACGGGGACAAAGATAGCACAATTAATTATAGTAGGGAAAAGAGAAGAGAAGAATAACACAAAGCACTTGTACAAATGTTTGCTTTCTTTGGGGAAGTAGAAGACATGGGGAAAAAAATAACTTTAGATGATATAATACATTATCTCATGGGTAAAGAGATTAAAAGAAGTGTACAATGCACCTAGTGAAATTGAAAAAGAAAATGATAAGGATTGAGTGTTATTTTTCCATAGAAAATGAGAAGATGAGGAGAAAAAAGTGTGTGTAGTAGAAAAGGACGTGAAAGTCTTTATCTATATAATGAGTCAGTGTTGAAAAGGAATGAATTTGTATTTCAAAACACATATAAAATTGAAGATTCATGATTGTTGAGATTTCTCTAGTTCCAAATTATATGTTTTGCATTGGAATTTAAATTTGAGAATCTCTCCCCCAATTTGAGAGCCAACCAATATGATTCATTATGTTAAAACCTTAGAAAAGTTAGAAATCACTTTGATTGATTGCTAATTATTAAGAAATAAATTAGTATAATTTGAATCATAGTAGTTTGTCAAAACTACATTAGGCTAGTAACTCGAGATGCCAGCCAAATAAAAGATTTTACACCTTTTGGGTGACTTGCTTATCAAAAAAAAAAAACCTTCTGGGTGACTTACTTATTGGATGTTTTTGTGTAATCTGATTTTTGTTTGCCTATATCAAGTAAAATTTATTTTTCTTATCTTCTCTCTTATCTATCAAAATAGATTTTCATGATAAACTAATTAAATTAGCTTTTCCAAATAATTAGTTTTGAGTATTTTTCAAATAATTAAAATTTCAAAAAGCTGAAACAAACATCTTAACATTTTTAAATAGTGATTTTTTAAAAAATAAGTTGAAACAAACACACTCTAAAGTAGTTTTTCTAAATAATCTATTTCCATTTTTTTAAAATAGTGATCTTTTAAAAAGATTAAATTTATAGGGAAGAGATTATGGATGATGTAACAATTGCGCCCATAGCCCAATACCAATTTGAGGAAGAGCTTTTCCAATCAATTAGAGAAGAGATTGTGGAGGAGTAACCTAATGCGTCTATATCCAAATCCCAATCTGTAGAAGGAAGAAGATGATTCTGTAAAGAGGAGGCGAATATCCAAGTTCTATCATCAATGGCAAGAGGTTGATTGGAGACCGAGAAAACCCGTGTAATTTATGACTAAAATCCATCTGATCAATTGGGGGACAGAACCAACCTAGCTTGAATTATTCATCAACAATGATGTTTGTACTTGCCCAATAAACAAAAATGTTAAAAATAACGGTTAATATTGATTGGGGAAACGCGATATTTAAAAAAATTAAATCTGATGATATAAGTGGTTTTGATTAAAAAAAATAAGAAATTAATTAGTTCGAATTAATGGTATGACAGATAATGGTTGATATTACAGGTTGAAAAAATTGAATTCAAAATTGAATTTTAATTAATTTTTAATTTTTTCATTAAATAGTAATAATGGTTAAATTGAATTCGAATTCAAAAAAGATTAGGGAAAAATAAACCCAAAATAAGATCATTGGTAATGATATGGTCAAATCTAGTGATTCACACATGATAGCGTTGAATAAGAAAAAACAAAGCAAAGTCGAAGAACATAACATAGCAACACACTTCCCGTAAATTTTGAGAGGTATAAATTGTGTCTTATCTGCACGTAGAAAAAAAAACAAATAACAACACATTAGCAAAGTGAGTCTGGATATACAATAGAAATTTTTAAATAGGCATATTATACGATTGTAAAAGAAAAAAACATTGACAATGAATATAACAAAACAACCCTAACTGTACCATTGCATGTGGTATATGATTAGAAATAACAAAACATTTGAACTAAAGATATTTTTGAAGAAGATTGTTGAAACAAAATAAGATACAGAACTGCGCAGTAGAAATAAAAAAGAAATTAAAATCTTAATTGTCAAGATGTAGGAATAGAAAGAACAAACATTTGATCATTGGATGTTGATGAGGCAAAAATGAGTGAGAAAGAGAATTTTTTTTCTTCATATTATGAGAAAAAAGAATGTTGAAAACGTGAATAGGAGAAAATGAATATATTGCAAAACATAAAAACAAGATAAAACTGACAAAATAATCACATGAGAATAATCCTAATTGATTGCGAACAAAATATATATAGAATAAATTTGTGGAATATTCCATTTCTTGACGAAAAATTTCCAGAATATGCTCTATGTAACAGCCCGATTTCGGTGGCGTCACTTTAGTAACCAAAAGTAAACTTAATGCGGAAAAACGTGAATATATTTTTTTTTTCCGATTATAACTAAGACAAGACTGAAATAAATAAAACCCAAGTGCGAAAAGTAATAAAACTAATATACAATATATAAACAGCCCCCGCTGTAAGTAGCAACCTCGTCACGAGTGAACCTCCAGTGACGGGTAATAGAAGAGTAGCGCCCGTAGGCAAAAGTACAAACCAAAAGAAAAGGTTAAGTGTCCGCAACACTATCCCTCAAAATGAGAATAAGCTGGCCCATCGGCCTGAAACAAGACTTCCTAAGTCCAACCAACTCTCTGTGATTCCCGTAACGAAACCACACAAAAAGCTATAGGTGGGAAATTACCCTGTCCCGAATGAAACAAATGATGTTCAGAGCTAAGACTCTACTCCTACACTAATCCCATCTCGAGGAGCTCACACTAACACTCAATCCTACATGCTAGCGTGATCGTCGTCCGAATCTGAATCCAGAACGACTAAGTCTAGGTACATCCTCCGTCCTCCGCTCGCTATCGCGATGCGCTCCTGTTCCAGCATCCCAACTCTAGTTTCCCCTGAAGGGTGAACCGTCGTGAACTAGTCCGCCAAAGACATCTGACAAAGGGCGTTTGTTCGCCAAAGCACACACAGAAGACGCGAGGGTCAACTCCAAAGAATTATGTAAATAATAGCAAGGATAGATACAGATAATAGGATAGCCACTTAGGCTTTTAGCTAGGGATAACATCCTAGGGTTGCATATCTCATGATGAATATAAACGACGATAAATCACAGTTAACATGCCTCAAATAGAATTAACAAGTATCAAACACACTCATCACTAAGTCAGTATGCATGTTGCATGAAATGATATGCAGGTTAACCCAGTTAACCACATGCATTCCGGAAAGGGATGGACATCAAACGGATCAGCCCTAACACCAGCCACGGTGGAACCATTTCGGCCCGCGTGCCTCTTACACCACACAAAGGTAGCCAGATCAGCAGTAAACCCGTAGGTCTGCCATTTCGGTCTGCTACAAGAGACGTCTACAAACGCTCTTCCACGGCATTCCGGGTCTTATGACCATTTTGGAAACCGACGAGGTCCAGAGTACGTCATGTGTTAATACCTCATTAATGTTGCATGAATGCAAGATGATTAGTCAATCAACGTCTCCGATCTCACTCGACACGTCGCCACGTGTTCTAGCTAAATTAATGTCTCTAAAAGCTTACCCTAAGGTAAAGTCGATTCTGCGACAAAAGACACACTTCACAACAACACATAGCTGCTCCAATAGCACAACAACAAACGCTGCTCCAACATCACAACAACAAACGCTGCTCCAACAGCACGACAACAAACGCTGCTCCAACAGCACAACCACGACAAACTCAACACTTGGATCCGACGACACTCCTCGTTTTTCCAAAACTATGATTTGCATCGAAAGCCTCCTTTCGAGATTTATACCATTACTTAAAGATTTAGAGGTTATTTAAGGTCTTATGAGTTTTCTTTATAAAATAGATTCCATTTTGTCTTATCGCAAGTCTTATACATTTTCAGGATCTCCCAATCCCAAGTCGCTTCCAGAGGATGTCTCGATCCACTAAACAAAATTAAGGCCCGAACCTCGTTCGTCCTATCAAACTTTCTCAAAACTCTCAAAATAAAATCGGCATGACCTGCCCGCTATTCTCACCATTCAGAATCTCAGATTCCAGTGCAGAGCATATTTAAATCATCACAATCAACAACATGTCATATATCGAAGAATCTCATCATAAACACTTAGCACTTAGCATATAAAGCATGCACCACACATCCTAGATTACCCACTTAGCACATAGCATGTAAGTCAATCTCAAAAACATTCAGTAGATGAATCATCTACATTGTCAGCCGAAGCCTCAGAAAACATTTTCCAATCACACACAATCCAGTGCATAAACAGTAAACAATGTCGAAACATCGACCCTAGGCATTAACTAGAGATTCAGTGAGAAGCCCTCACCTGTAGATTCTCCAGGACGATCTCCTAACACTTGTTCACAATCAAAGGCTTGCTCCTCTGGGAATTCCTCAAAATCACCTTTAGAGCAAAACCACAGAAATACTATCAGAATCTATCGAAAACTAAGCTATCGATACTTACTAAGGTTACTCGAAGTAATCTATACTCTAAGGTACGATAATCTAGCGCGAAAAGACAAGTTTTCGGAAAAGGAAATTTCCTCCTCCCCCTTTAATAGGTTCGGCCACTTTAGGTAATTAGGAGACTCGATTTTTCTTCGATCAAACTTGGTTCCTATGCTTTCATTAGCCGTAACTAAGGGAATTCTGAACTCGGAAAAATTATCGGATCAAAAACTGTCGCAGGGGTATTTTGGTCATGATTTTTAACTTAGAAATTTCAAAACTGAAATCCCAAAAACCAAATTTTGCAGGGACGTCACCAACGGCGTTTATGACAACTAATCCTACCAGCACTAAGCTAAGGCGATAGTTTTCAGCCTAAAGGTTGAAGCTTTACTCCAAAAACTCCAAAAATGGGTATTTTAGGCTAAAATTGATTCCGGCGGAATTCCGGCGACATAACGGAAAATCTAACCCGGCAGAAGTGATCTTGGGCACATAAGGAAGAGGTTTAGAATTAGAAATGAAAGATTCAGAATAGTTTTGCAAAAACCCATAAACTATCCGCTCAGAAAACTCTACAGAAAAGCTATGGAAAAAGCGATCAGAGGTAAGGATTAGCGACTATACCTCGAAACCTTGAAGCAGCAACTAACGGATCAACGATCAAGCAAGTAATGAAGAAAATTCTTCTTCCTTCTTCCTTGGATGAACTCGCGGCCTTGAGGAGAGAAAATGGAGGAGTTTTGTGTTTTTTTCTCACTTGTTTGCTACATATAGAAGATGGAAATTCGCGGGAAAATGAAAGTTTCGCGAATCTGATTTTTCCGGCGTCATTCTCCGGGAATTCTAAGATAGGTTTTGGCGAAAGAATTCCAAAACTAAAATGAGGTCTCTTTGTATTTTTGGCAACTAAAGCATAGTCGGTATAAAACTATTTTACCCGATAAGTTGCTTTTTGCATCGGATGTTGGAATGGAAAACTTCCTTCTGAAGAAAGATTGAAATCATCAAGAGAAATGGGTGTACGCGTGTAGAATCTTCATTTGAAGCTCCGAATAGAAAAAGTCCCCATAGTCGGGTGATTCTAGGGTTTTGAAATACCAGGGATTCGGTTTCGGCAAACTTCCGATGATTGGAATCGGACGTTCGTAGATCCTAGAGTTTCGTCTCGAAACGATTGTGATATATGGAAAAAGAGAAGTTCTAACATTTCTCTGAAGATTTTTGGAATTAACTTCCGTCGTGCCTAAAAGTGAAAATTAGCTATATACTAGGGTTTCTGACCTAGGTTTAAGCGTAAAACGATCGTGCTATAACTTTTATCGACTTCAATACGAACCTCAGACTTTTCCTGAACTTTCTCCTTCATACATTTATTTCATTTACTAAACTCTTGGTCAGGTTTCCCTTCGCCATGCATCAAACCTACTGGTGAATAAGAATTTATTCACTTGGTATAAACTGAAAAACTTGGGCCTTACATTACTACCCTCCAAAAAGAAAGTTTCGTCCTCGAAACTTAAGGGTTAGTAAAAAAATTCTGAATATTGTCCCTTGGTCTTTTCCTCTAACTCCTATATAGCACCGTCTGTGTCTTTGTTCCAAATAACTTGCACTAAAGCACTCTGCTTTCCCCTCGATTGTTTCACTCTTCTAGTCCCAATGCTGACCGACGGCGTCTCAAAAGACATATCGTCCTCTAACTCTCTGTTGTCCGGTTCGACCACTTGAATCGGTTCTCCGTTTGAAATAATATTTGTTGGCATTCGTGCAATCGCACAACCTTAACCACTTGCTCCTCTGCCCTTGTTCGTCCAAAATACTGATTAGGAACTCGGTACATCTCTATGTTCCGGATTGAATGCTCAACTTGAGTCTTACTACCTTGTGCATGACAAGACTCATTCTCCTTAATCATAAATTCATCAACCCCTCATAAGCTAATCATCCTCTTGATATCCAACAATCCATTATTGTCGTCTTTGTCCTCAAAACCTTCCTCACTCAAACCAGTTTACACTTACTGAAATCCCTAACGCTTCGCATCAATCGAGATTTATCCTCTAGAAGATCAAATCATAACTATACCTCAAGGGACTTAACTAGTCATTTCGTCATCCGATCCTCCAACCTTCTGAGGTTTAACTACTATCGTAACTGCTATCACCACTACATCCCTTACTCACACACGATTTCCAACCCCCCAAGTCAATCTTAATCATAGGATTCTTATTCAACTGAGCAAAATTCACTTGCTAACTCTATCAAGCATCACCGAAATCCATAACAAAGTTCCATTCACTATTAGACTCTGAGTAGCTTGTCCAACTATGATAACTTCAAGTATTCATCTTAATACTAACACTTTCCTTCTTGTAACTTGATTACCATCTTGTCGATAAACTTCTTAATCTCCCAATCAAATTCTGGCAAACTTCAAGTCCTATACACTTATGACAAGAATTAATAGACTTAAAACCTAAACCTTTTCCAAGTTTGGATCTCTGATGCTCTGTAGCTCTCCAACATTTCCTAAAAGAATATTCATCTCTTACAACGACAACTCCTTCCCAAAGAAAATCAATTACTTAACACGAACTTTCCTCCCAAATCCGACTAATCCTCGATCAATTCAAATTCATCTTACACATCCTTCTATCAAAGTCCATATCCAGCTGTGATTCCGAAAATCACCCCCTCAATATTAAGTTGATCAGGCCTAATACATCGAAGGTGAAAATCTAGAAAAAGCCCACTGGAACAGTCAATGAGTTCCTATCATCCAGTGGTCGCAAATACCCTGACGTTAAATCTTCAATGATGTCGCTACGGAACTACACACCCTCGACATCATACGTATACTATCCATAATGAATCTCTATGAAATTCATTCTTCAGCTTCTAGCTTCCTTTTAAACGCATCGGTAGAAGACTACTTTCTAGGCTTAGCGTGTCATTCTAAACCTCGTATAACTTCTATAGCTAAAATACGAGTAACAGTAAAGTAAAGTCATAATAGGCGTAGTAACTATAAGGTCAAAGCGTAAACCATATACGTAAGATAGGTGTGTTTGCACACTCTACAAGAAAAATGGAACATATTATACTAGAATGAGAAAGAATGGTTAGAAAGTTACCATCGTTCTTGCGCTCTCCTCTAACAAACCCCTCAGCTCTCTCACCGTCCATGGTGTAAACTCTTGCTTTAGCCGCAGGACGCTTTCCACGAGCAGTGTTCACGGTTGGCTCCGTCTTGGGTGCTCTGCACTGATCGGCAGTGTGCCCCATTTTGTTACAATTGTAGCATTTGGGCCTCGTGTCGGGACAAGCATTGGCATAGTGCCCCGGCTCCCCACATCTGAAACAGGTCGTCTCCTTCTTCAAAGTCTGATCTCCGGAACCTCCAGCAGCACCCGTCATGGGTCTGTAAGATCCGGAAGTAAATCCTCTTCCAGCAGGACGCTGATATGGCCCCCTGCTCTGAAATTTCTCTCTGCTCTGAAAATTTTGAGAGCCCGACCTCATCGGCCCTCCAGTTCCAGCCCGGTTTAGCCTCCGGTCCTTCATTAGTTCCACTTCCGTGGCCTTCTCCACCAACGACTGGAATCGCATGATTCCCAGTGGCCTCACTGAGTCCTCAATATCCGGCCTCAGTCCATTAACGAAACGCTTGCACATGTAGCGCTCGTTCACATGGTCATGGAAGAATTGGAAATGCTTCGCCAAAGATTCCAGCTTCGAAGCAAATTCCGGTACAGACATACCTCCCTGACGGAGTATCAGAAACTGTGACTCCCGCTCATCCCGAGCACTTGTTGGAAAGTATTTCTCCAAGAATGCGTCCCGGAAAGAGTTCCAGTTAATCTCTTCATGGTTGGCTTCCATGATTCCCTTGTTGCCTTTCCACCAGTACTCAGCATCGCCGAGCAACCGATAAGTCGCCATGCCCACCTTGGCACCCTCAACAGTCTGTAGTACGCCGAATATCTTTTCAACCTCCTGGATCCAGAGATCCGCTTTGTCTGGGTCAGTACCACCAGAGAACTTGGGTGGGTTTTGCCTCCTGAAATCATTGAGGCCTTTATTCTGGTCCAGAGTTACTTCCCTCTGGCGCTGATGCTGTTCACGTGCCTCCTCAGCAGCACGCCTCATCGCACTATCGTTTGCTTGCGCTGTCACGGCTTAGGCCATAGTGGCCATCATCGCAGCTAGCTGGTTAGTATTCACCATGTTCTGTTAAGTTAAACAAACAGTTAGTACTCATCATAAGATAGCATCTAGTATAACTATACAATATGAGTAAGCAATAACTTCAATCAATTTTTAAGCGAAAAATCGCTTGTAGACAATCAATTTTCACTCTTTGCAGAGTCACACAACCTAGCACAGAAGACCTATTCCCCAACAACTCCCGAAAGACTCAACCAGGCTCTGATACCACAATGTAACACCCCGATTTCGGTGGCGTCACTTTAGTAACCAAAAGTAAACTTAATGCGGAAAAACGTGAATATATTTTTTTTTTCCAATTATAACTAAGACAAGACTGAAATAAATAAAACCCAAGTGCGAAAAGTAATAAAACTAATATACAATATATAAACAGCCCCCGTTGTAAGTAGCAACCTCGTCACGAGTGAACCTCCAGTGACGGGTAATAGAAGAGTAGCGCCCGTAGGCAAAAGTACAAACCAAAAGAAAAGGTTAAGTGTCCGCAACACTATCCCTCAAAATGAGAATAAGTTGGCCCATCGGCCAGAAACAAGACTTCTTAAGTCCAACCAACTCTTTGTGATTCCCGTAACGAAACCACACAAAAAGCTATAGGTGGGAAACTACCCTGTCCCGAATGAAACAAATGATGTTCAGAGCTAAGACTCTACTCCTACACTAATCCCATCTCGAGGAGCTCACACTAACACTCAATCCTACATGCTAGCGTGATCGTCGTCCGAATCTGAATCCAGAACGACTAAGTCTAGGTACATCCTCCGTCCTCCGCTCGCTATCGCGATGCGCTCCTGTTCCAGCATCCCAACTCTAGTTTCCCCTGAAGGGTGAACCGTCGTGAACTAGTCCGCCAAAGACACCTGACAAAGGGTGTTTGTTCGCCAAAGCACACACAGAAGACGCGAGGGTCAACTCCAAAGAATTATGTAAATAATAGCAAGGATAGATACAGATAATAGGATAGCCACTTAGGCTTTTAGCTAGGGATAACATCCTAGGGTTGCATATCTCATGATGAATATAAACGACGATAAATCACAGTTAACATGCCTCAAATAGAATTAACAAGTATCAAACACACTCATCACTAAGTCAGTATGCATGTTGCATGAAATGATATGCAGGTTAACCCAGTTAACCACATGCATTCCGGAAAGGGATGGACATCAAACGGATCAGCCCTAACACCAGCCACGGTGGAACCATTTCGGCCCGCGTGCCTCTTACACCACACAAAGGTAGCCAGATCAGCAGTAAACCCGTAGGTCTGCCATTTCGGTCTGCTACAAGAGACGTCTACAAACGCTCTTCCACGGCATTCCGGGTCTTATGACCATTTTGGAAACCGACGAGGTCCAGAGTACGTCATGTGTTAATACCTCATTAATGTTGCATGAATGCAAGATGATTAGTCAATCAACGTCTCCGATCTCACTCGACACGTCGCCACGTGTTCTAGCTAAATTAATGTCTCTAAAAGCTTACCCTAAGGTAAAGTCGATTCTGCGACAAAAGACACACTTCACAACAACACATAGCTGCTCCAATAGCACAACAACAAACGCTGCTCCAACAACACAACAACAAACGCTGCTCCAACAGCACGACAACAAACGCTGCTCCAACAGCACAACCACGACAAACTCAACACTTGGATCCGACGACACTCCTCGTTTTTCCAAAACTATGATTTACATCGAAAGCCTCCTTTCGAGATTTATACCATTACTTAAAGATTTAGAGGTTATTTAAGGTCTTATGAGTTTTCTTTATAAAATAGATTCCATTTTGTCTTATCGCAAGTCTTATACATTTTCAGGATCTCCCAATCCCAAGTCGCTTCCAGAGGATGTCTCGATCCACTAAACAAAATTAAGGCCCGAACCTCGTTCGTCCTATCAAACTTTCTCAAAACTCTCAAAATAAAATCGGCATGACCTGCCCGCTATTCTCACCATTCAGAATCTCAGATAATGGTTGATATTACAGGTTGAAAAAATTGAATTCAAAATTGAATTTTAATTAATTTTTAATTTTTTCATTAAATAGTAATAATGGTTAAATTGAATTCGAATTCAAAAAAGATTAGGGAAAAATAAACCCAAAATAAGATCATTGGTAATGATATGGTCAAATCTAGTGATTCACACATGATAGCGTTGAATAAGAAAAAACAAAGCAAAGTCGAAGAACATAACATAGCAACACACTTCCCGTAAATTTTGAGAGGTATAAATTGTGTCTTATCTGCACGTAGAAAAAAAAACAAATAACAACACATTAGCAAAGTGAGTCTGGATATACAATAGAAATTTTTAAATAGGCATATTATACGATTGTAAAAGAAAAAAACATTGACAATGAATATAACAAAACAACCCTAACTGTACCATTGCATGTGGTATATGATTAGAAATAACAAAACATTTGAACTAAAGATATTTTTGAAGAAGATTGTTGAAACAAAATAAGATACAGAACTGCGCAGTAGAAATAAAAAAGAAATTAAAATCTTAATTGTCAAGATGTAGGAATAGAAAGAACAAACATTTGATCATTGGATGTTGATGAGGCAAAAATGAGTGAGAAAGAGAATTTTTTTTCTTCATATTATGAGAAAAAAGAATGTTGAAAACGTGAATAGGAGAAAATGAATATATTGCAAAACATAAAAACAAGATAAAACTGACAAAATAATCACATGAGAATAATCCTAATTGATTGCGAACAAAATATATATAGAATAAATTTGTGGAATATTCCATTTCTTGACGAAAAATTTCCAGAATATGCTCTATGTAACAGCCCGATTTCGGTGGCGTCACTTTAGTAACCAAAAGTAAACTTAATGCGGAAAAACGTGAATATATTTTTTTTTTCCGATTATAACTAAGACAAGACTGAAATAAATAAAACCCAAGTGCGAAAAGTAATAAAACTAATATACAATATATAAACAGCCCCCGCTGTAAGTAGCAACCTCGTCACGAGTGAACCTCCAGTGACGGGTAATAGAAGAGTAGCGCCCGTAGGCAAAAGTACAAACCAAAAGAAAAGGTTAAGTGTCCGCAACACTATCCCTCAAAATGAGAATAAGCTGGCCCATCGGCCTGAAACAAGACTTCCTAAGTCCAACCAACTCTCTGTGATTCCCGTAACGAAACCACACAAAAAGCTATAGGTGGGAAATTACCCTGTCCCGAATGAAACAAATGATGTTCAGAGCTAAGACTCTACTCCTACACTAATCCCATCTCGAGGAGCTCACACTAACACTCAATCCTACATGCTAGCGTGATCGTCGTCCGAATCTGAATCCAGAACGACTAAGTCTAGGTACATCCTCCGTCCTCCGCTCGCTATCGCGATGCGCTCCTGTTCCAGCATCCCAACTCTAGTTTCCCCTGAAGGGTGAACCGTCGTGAACTAGTCCGCCAAAGACATCTGACAAAGGGCGTTTGTTCGCCAAAGCACACACAGAAGACGCGAGGGTCAACTCCAAAGAATTATGTAAATAATAGCAAGGATAGATACAGATAATAGGATAGCCACTTAGGCTTTTAGCTAGGGATAACATCCTAGGGTTGCATATCTCATGATGAATATAAACGACGATAAATCACAGTTAACATGCCTCAAATAGAATTAACAAGTATCAAACACACTCATCACTAAGTCAGTATGCATGTTGCATGAAATGATATGCAGGTTAACCCAGTTAACCACATGCATTCCGGAAAGGGATGGACATCAAACGGATCAGCCCTAACACCAGCCACGGTGGAACCATTTCGGCCCGCGTGCCTCTTACACCACACAAAGGTAGCCAGATCAGCAGTAAACCCGTAGGTCTGCCATTTCGGTCTGCTACAAGAGACGTCTACAAACGCTCTTCCACGGCATTCCGGGTCTTATGACCATTTTGGAAACCGACGAGGTCCAGAGTACGTCATGTGTTAATACCTCATTAATGTTGCATGAATGCAAGATGATTAGTCAATCAACGTCTCCGATCTCACTCGACACGTCGCCACGTGTTCTAGCTAAATTAATGTCTCTAAAAGCTTACCCTAAGGTAAAGTCGATTCTGCGACAAAAGACACACTTCACAACAACACATAGCTGCTCCAATAGCACAACAACAAACGCTGCTCCAACATCACAACAACAAACGCTGCTCCAACAGCACGACAACAAACGCTGCTCCAACAGCACAACCACGACAAACTCAACACTTGGATCCGACGACACTCCTCGTTTTTCCAAAACTATGATTTGCATCGAAAGCCTCCTTTCGAGATTTATACCATTACTTAAAGATTTAGAGGTTATTTAAGGTCTTATGAGTTTTCTTTATAAAATAGATTCCATTTTGTCTTATCGCAAGTCTTATACATTTTCAGGATCTCCCAATCCCAAGTCGCTTCCAGAGGATGTCTCGATCCACTAAACAAAATTAAGGCCCGAACCTCGTTCGTCCTATCAAACTTTCTCAAAACTCTCAAAATAAAATCGGCATGACCTGCCCGCTATTCTCACCATTCAGAATCTCAGATTCCAGTGCAGAGCATATTTAAATCATCACAATCAACAACATGTCATATATCGAAGAATCTCATCATAAACACTTAGCACTTAGCATATAAAGCATGCACCACACATCCTAGATTACCCACTTAGCACATAGCATGTAAGTCAATCTCAAAAACATTCAGTAGATGAATCATCTACATTGTCAGCCGAAGCCTCAGAAAACATTTTCCAATCACACACAATCCAGTGCATAAACAGTAAACAATGTCGAAACATCGACCCTAGGCATTAACTAGAGATTCAGTGAGAAGCCCTCACCTGTAGATTCTCCAGGACGATCTCCTAACACTTGTTCACAATCAAAGGCTTGCTCCTCTGGGAATTCCTTAAAATCACCTTTAGAGCAAAACCACAGAAATACTATCAGAATCTATCGAAAACTAAGCTATCGATACTTACTAAGGTTACTCGAAGTAATCTATACTCTAAGGTACGATAATCTAGCGCGAAAAGACAAGTTTTCGGAAAAGGAAATTTCCTCCTCCCCCTTTAATAGGTTCGGCCACTTTAGGTAATTAGGAGACTCGATTTTTCTTCGATCAAACTTGGTTCCTATGCTTTCATTAGCCGTAACTAAGGGTATTCTGAACTCGGAAAAATTATCGGATCAAAAACTGTCGCAGGGGTATTTTGGTCATGATTTTTAACTTAGAAATTTCAAAACTGAAATCCCAAAAACCAAATTTTGCAGGGACGTCACCAACGGCGTTTATGACAACTAATCCTACCAGCACTAAGCTAAGGCGATAGTTTTCAGCCTAAAGGTTGAAGCTTTACTCCAAAAACTCCAAAAATGGGTATTTTAGGCTAAAATTGATTCCGGCGGAATTCCGGCGACATAACGGAAAATCTAACCCGGCAGAAGTGATCTTGGGCACATAAGGAAGAGGTTTAGAATTAGAAATGAAAGATTCAGAATAGTTTTGCAAAAACCCATAAACTATCCGCTCAGAAAACTCTACAGAAAAGCTATGGAAAAAGCGATCAGAGGTAAGGATTAGCGACTATACCTCGAAACCTTGAAGCAGCAACTAACGGATCAACGATCAAGCAAGTAATGAAGAAAATTCTTCTTCCTTCTTCCTTGGATGAACTCGCGGCCTTGAGGAGAGAAAATGGAGGAGTTTTGTGTTTTTTTCTCACTTGTTTGCTATATATAGAAGATGGAAATTCGCGGGAAAATGAAAGTTTCGCGAATCTGATTTTTCCGGCGTCATTCTCCGGGAATTCTAAGATAGGTTTTGGCGAAAGAATTCCAAAACTAAAATGAGGTCTCTTTGTATTTTTGGCAACTAAAGCATAGTCGGTATAAAACTATTTTACCCGATAAGTTGCTTTTTGCATCGGATGTCGGAATGGAAAACTTCCTTCTGAAGAAAGATTGAAATCATCAAGAGAAATGGGTGTACGCGTGTAGAATCTTCATTTGAAGCTCCGAATAGAAAAAGTCCCCATAGTCGGGTGATGCTAGGGTTTTGAAATACCAGGGATTCGGTTTCGGCAAACTTCCGATGATTGGAATCGGACGTTCGTAGATCCTAGAGTTTCGCCTCGAAACGATTGTGATATATGGAAAAAGAGAAGTTATAACATTTCTCTGAAGATTTTTGGAATTAACTTTCGTCGTGCCTAAAAGTGAAAATTAGCTATATACTAGGGTTTCTGACCTAGGTTTAAGCGTAAAACGATCGTGCTATAACTTTTATCGACTTCAATACGAACCTCAGACTTTTCCTGAACTTTCTCCTTCATACATTTATTTCATTTACTAAACTCTTGTTCAGGTTTCCCTTCGCCATGCATCAAACCTACTGGTGAATAAGAATTTATTCACTTGGTATAAACTGAAAAACTTGGGCCTTACACTCTAGCTTTTTGGAGGGAAATAGAATAATAAGGTTGGCTTATGGAAAAAAAACTTGGGAATTTGTTTAGTAATGATGTGTGTCTAAAATATAAATTATTTGTTTGATTTGTAGAAGTTTTAGCAAAGAAATTATTTTTTTTCATTTTTGAATTTGAATTTTGAATCTGGAAAAGGTAATTAATTATATCCATTAACTTTAGAATTAATTAGAGTCATTAATAACAATTATAAGGGATAAAATAATATAGATTGAAATTTCAGAAAAATAATCAAACTTAATAAAAACATGATGTTTATTTTCCGATTTACCAAATAAATCATGATGCTGGAAAAAAAATATTTATTTGATTTGAAAACATTCATTTTCTCGTCTTACTCATTCTACAACCAATAATATTAATTAGATTTTCAAAAATTATTATAATGAAGAAAGTATAAATTTCAAATGTTAAATTAATATGATATTTCCTTCCAATATATTTTTTCAAAAAGTCAAATATATTTTTTTAAAAACATGTTTAAGACATAAATTATAGGTTAGAAAATAATGATATTTGAAATGTTTAAAAGTTTCAATATTTATTATCAACACTACTGTTGGAGGGACACAGACAAAGGATTCCAATTTATGTAGTGCATCATATTTTTGAATTTGTAATAAAAAAATTATTAAAACACTTTCTAATTAACATTAGATTTGAATACTCTTTTTTTTTTGTTGAGAAGCGAATACTCTTTTGTTATTCACTCTATTAGTAGTATTTAGTAAGATAAATATTTTTATAAGTCACTTTTAAAACACTTATTAAAAAAATGAATATTCTTCAAATTTACACTTAATATTAACAGTCTTCAATATATTATTAGCTTCTAATAAGGAATAATTACTCCTATGATTTAAGTGTTGTTAGACCGTTTTTAAGACATTAACTAAAGCATCATTGAAAAAAATAAAATGAATTAGACTCAAAACATCAGTCTCCGAAGGATAGCTCAAGTGGTAAGAGTGGTAAGACATATGGGCTATGAGAAGGTCCTAGGATCAATTTTCTTCTGAATGATGTGATTTATCTTTCCGATATAAAAAAAAGATTCAAAAGATCAATTGATCAAAATTTTCATTTATCCAACTCGATTACCCCTTACGTTATAAAAATTATTAATGAGAGTTAATATAAATTAGTTAACGTTAAGAAACTTTTCATCGAAATCAGTTAATAGTAATATTAATTGTTTGCATAGTCATTTTTAAAACGTGTAAGTTAGACCATTTGCATAGTCACTCCTATGATTTAAGTATCGTTTTTTTAGACATTAATTGAAGCATCATTGAAAAAAAAGTCAGAATGAATTTAGACTCAAAAGATCGATTGTTCAGAATTCGCATTTATTCAACTCGATTGCCCTGTTACTTTACAAAAATTATTGATGAGAGTTAATAAGATAAATTAGTTAATATTAATATTTATTTCATCGAAAAACAATTAATATTAATATTAATTGTTTGCGTAGTCATTTTTAAAATGTGCAAGTTAGACCATTTGCATAGTCACTCACTCCTATGATTTAAGTATCGTTTTTAAGGCATTAATTGAAGCATCATTGAAAAAAAAAGTCAAAATGAATTTTAACTCAAGAGATTAATTGCTCAGGATCTGCATTTATTCAGCTCGATCACTATACGTTATACAAAAATTATTAACGAGAGTCAATAAGATAAAAAAATTAATATTAATATTAATATTAAACATTTTAATATAATATAATATATATTTTTATATAATATAATATAATAATATAACTCATTGTGGATAAGATACCCTAAATTTTGAAAAAACAAACCTCTTGGTGTATTTTTTTTTTTAATTTGACTTGAATAGGATGAAACAATTCATTAACTTCATGGCATTCCTTCACTAAATTAGTCAAATGGTTCATTAACTACATTAAATTATGTTATTTAAGTATTTATGCTAAGTTTCACTTCTTATTAAGTAAGATATATCCAAAGTCAAGATGAGTTATTTTTTGCCACAAACCGCCAGAATCACACCTGAAGAAATTTGAAACTAAGAAAACCCAAACAAACACCCTCATTTGCTGGCACACATATCTGCATTTATATATTTTGACATTCTCAAACACTCACTCCCTCACTCACTCTGTTTTCTGCTACCTCTGTTTTGTCCCTGAAACTCAATCACCATCACCATCTCTGTCTTCCAATGAAGAACAACAACGGTTCGAAATCCAATGGCTCCTCACCTGCGGTTTCTCCCAAACCCAGAACCCGTCAAGTGAGTTCCCGGTTCCTGTCCAAGTCTCTCAATGGTCCTCCTGAATCCGGTTCAGCTTCTTCCTCTCCAAGGAGAAGAAGCTCTGTCACCCTCGCCGATCAAATCGGCAGGGAAAGGATCAGGGACAGGGAGGATCACCACCTTCATCATCCCCACCACCATCGTCATCAGAATCAGAAGCCTCTCAACACAACACCACCACCAACACCGGCAACAACCTCCTCTGTTTTGAGAAAACAGAGAAGCTGCAGGGAGTCCAACAATTCCGAGAACCATTCCAAGGAAAATGATCGACCCATTATTGGAAGATCAGGGAGGTTCACTTTGCCAGCAAAATCATCTTCATCGGCGAAGAAACCAAGTGTTGGCAATTCCGGCGGTGATTCTCCGGGAAGGGTGTCTCTGGAGAAGAATGCTGCTATTTCTTCAGATGATTCATTGATGATGAGGAAGGTGATCACTCAGAGGACGTTGAGTAGGACCAATTCACCACTCAATTCGCCGCTGAATTCACCGCTCACTAGGCAATTGAGTTTTTCCAAGTCTCAGTGGGCCTTGTCCCCTGGTAGGTCAAGGCCATCTCCAATGTCAGTGGAAAGCAAGGGAAAGTCCTTGTCTGTTTCGAGCTTGAAGCCTTCTAACATGGGCATTGAGAAGATTATCAACAAGGGCTTTGACTTCTTCAGGTCCAAGAAATCTTCAAATGCTGCTTCCTCCTCCTCTGAGGATGCTCATCAGCTTCGTTTGCTTCATAACCGGTTGCTCCAGTGGCGGTATGTGAATGCTAGGGCTGAAGCTGTGAATGCTAGCATAACCCGTCAGGCAGAGGTATGAAAAGTTTGATTTAGTACACAAATCACATCCTTATCTTGAAAATGAAGGTTTTATTAGAATAATGAGGGATTTGGGTTGCATGTAGTAAAATAATCTTACATTAACGCAGTCAATACATCTGCATTGTTTATTTGATTAAGATTGTTCGACTTATATATTTCATCAAGAAATTTAGCTTAAGATGGATCATCTAATCTTGATTGAAGGTCTCAGATTGTACTACTGTGTGAATTTAGGGATTCCAATCCAAATTCAATGAGAGGTAATATGAATAGAACTCTAGACACTAATTATCATGTATTTAGTTCTACGGTTAGAAGTCTCATAATCATTTACGGGGAGAAGCTACAAGAGTTATGGTGCTTTGGATTGTGTGCTTATCACCAATTCAAACATGGCGTTACATTGAGGTTATGATACTATTAAACCTAACTATTGTAAAAGTGTTTGCTGAATGATGGCACATCAATCATTTATATTATATTTATACCTTGTAGCATGCTTTTGTTTCATTTGCCACTCATTTGGAGTATGTGGACTAATGCTTTTGTGAAATGTGAATGTGTTTAGAGCACTTTGACAAGTGCTGTGGATGGTCTTACAAAGTTGCGATGCTCGGTGATGCAAAAGAGGATACATCTGCAGAAAGTAAGGCTTGAGAAGAAGCTACAATTGGTACTGCAATCTCAGGTGAGTATTGTGATGTGATAGATCTTAAATTACAATTACCTGCTCAAGGAGTAAAAAGAGAAATATTTTTGTTAGATACTGTATCTTTATGAAATTATTGATCCATTATGGTGATTAATTATTAATAAGTCCTTTCTATTTCTTCATTCCTTTAACAGTACCTCAAAGACATTCCAGTTAAGATATATGCATTTGCAAATGCAGCATTACTTCCAAAAAAATTATTTTTGATCTCCATTTGTGTGTGTGTGTTTTCTTTTTTGTTAGATGAACCTATTGCAAACTTGGGAAGGTATGGAAAGGAAACACATGGATGCAATTGATGCAATGAAGGGGAGTTTGTATTCTGCTGCATGCAAAGTTCCTCTTTTAGAAGGGGCAAAGGTAACTTCAAATAAAAACAATTAGACCTTATGTCAATATCAAGAAAGCTATATTTACATAATTATTGTGCTTATAGGTGGATATACAATCAATGTCCAGTGCTCAGGAACATGCACTTGTTGAAGTAGAATCCATCAAGTCAACATTATCAAGTTTTTCACATATGGTAAGTTTGGTAACACTGCACTAATTTTGTTATATTTTGCAAGGACTTAAACTCTAAATTGAAATTCTTTATAATCAGGCTGATGAGAGTGCTGGGTTGCTATCAGAATTAGCAAAAGTTGTTGCACAAGAGAAGTTTCTCTTACAAGAATTCAATGATCTATCCCAGGCCATTCGTGCTCTGGAGGTAACTAATTAATTATTATTTGTTTCAATGAATAATGATATTTTTGTTATCTTTACTTTTTTTTTTTTAGTTTTTTACGGTGTTCCCTTTAACATGGAAAATGGTTTAGAAGAAAAAAAAGTTACCATTAATTTTTATTGAGTAATGATTCGTGGATATTCATATAGTACAAACATTCAGAGTAAGAAAAAGATAAATGAGAGAAAATTAATAGATATATATGATACATGTGATGTGATAAGAACAAACATTATGTGTCCTTGTGGTGTTTGTAGTGTTGGGATGTCCAGGAATCAATCATCGCTGATTTTCATTACACATGGAATGTTTTATTTAGTGTGTTTTAATTATTATTATCTTCACTTTGTTTTGGCAGGTAGAAGAAGGTAGCTTGAGGTGTGGTCTCATTCAACTTCAAAATTGAGATTATCAAAAGTTGCTTCTACTATATATCTAAGATCACTTCTTAGATATATATGTAAATTGTAGACCATCAAAATTAACAGATATATCAACTGTTTCACAGCCTTCAAATTAGAAGGGTTTAAATTTCAGCAAACATGTAGGAAGGAGTTTACTAAATGTACCCTTGCACTGCATTTCTTTTCTTACTGGTGAAAATTTTCAGTTAGAATTTGAATTTTCTAATTCTTGAATATTGGAATTTCCATAATAATTTATGGAAATTATTATCATCACATTTTGTTACTTCGTCCCTAGATGAGACATGCATCATAGTAACAAGCCATGCGTTTGGGTAGTCACGTTAATTCCACCTTGTCCCTTGTGTGGATTTTAGAACAGAATCAACAGTTTGGTTTGTCATATTTTGAGCTTGAATGTTTGTTCGTAATATAGAAGTATCAACCAAGTTTACATTGTAATAAAAACCACATGGAACCAATTAATAAGTAATAATCAAGTGATATAGAATAATGATTGACCAAGCGTACCAAAGAAGGTAATTTGTGAATAGTTTCATTATACAAGCCAGTTGCATGACAAGTAGTTTTGCCTAGGTTGAGATAGAGCTAGATCAGCAATGTACTACAAGAGATCCTTTCCCATAATAGGTTAACAATTTGTTGTGTATAATTTGGGAGGATTGCATAACTATTGAGAATTTTTGTGATGTAGCTAGCATTAGATACTAAATTTCTATGATAGCGTGAATTATAATAAATTCAATGTGACTGCTAGGAGGGCCTTGAGTTGGTTCCAACGATGGGAATCAGACAATCCAAACGCTGTTTGGGACGACTTCAAGGTCGCAATTTTGAATCGATTTCATTCTTCTGCATTGAAGAGTCTTTTTCCATTGTTGTTGAGCATCAAACCAGAGGGTTAAATGGATGAGTACGCCAGGGAATTTTAGACGTCCGTGAGTATGGTTCATGGTTTAGAGGAAGAATATTTTTTTAGATGTGTGCTCGAATGACTTGAATGAGGATGTGTTGGAATTTTGTGTGTATTTCAAAAGTTCAAAACATTTTGCGTGCTTATCATCCACCATGAGTGCCACCGTCCAACCTAGATTATATCACCATTGTATTTTCACTATTTTGTGTTGTGTCACCCTCTTATTAAGATTTACCGCCCAATATTTATTCGTGCCACCTAACATTAATCTCACTCACTGTCGTTATTATCAAAGTCATGGCCTATAAATACCAAAGTGATTTAGTATGAGAAGTGAGACACACACACTATCATTAATCTCCCTCTTATTAAGATTTACCGCCCAATATTTATTCGTGCCACCTAACATTAATCTCCCTCACTATCTTGTTATTATCAAAGCCATGGCCTATAATTACCAAGGTGATTTAGTATGAGAAGTGAGACACACACACTACCAACAATCTTTCTCTTCCTCCCCTTCTCCTTTCTTGGGCATATTTTTAATTTATTCTCGCTAGTTCTATCACCCGATTTATCACCGGAGAGACTGTTTAATCTTGGGGGAAGTGTTCGGGTTAGTATCCAAATAAAACTCTCGAAGACAATGAATCTTATTTACAACTCAACCTAAAATCCTCTACCTTTAGCACTATCTAAAATTGTATGTGGTAGCGCTGTTCATCCTCAATTTATCCAACAGGAAGTAGCTACTATGGTTCTATTATACAAACCTCACACCTTAACAATAACAACCATGATTGAAAAGGAGTTAATGGAGAGAAAGTTGGAAGTATATGGAGTGGAAGTATTGAAAGTTCTTATAAAACTTCTAGTTCTTCAAATTCGGGTGGTACTGAATTATAGTGGAAGGGTGGGACGAAGGGGACGATTAGTGCAAGGGTAGAGTCTCTTCTTGAATTTCTAGTAATAAGTATGCTAGTTTGGTGGGGGAGAATAGAGATAGAAGAAGTGGGTTCGAAAAGTTGACTTATGCTCATGCAGGAGAAATTGAGGAAGGGTGAATGCTTTTCGATGCGAGAAAAAGTTTTGCCTTGAACATGTTTGTTAAAACAAGCAATTTAAGGTCATGATATTGGAGGATGAAGAGGACTGGTAGAATGTACAAGATGATTTCAGTTTGGGAGAGGGAAAAGGGGATGGAGTGCAGTTTTCAGTGCACATATTGTGGGTTTTAATAGTAGAAGATCTCAGGCCGCTACGGACATTTTGGGGCTTAAGGTAAAAAAAGTTAGAGTGGCTTTCTTTCGACAAAAATTTTAAAGTATTTAATATATCATATAAATTATCAATTTTTTATATTGATCTTTTAGTTTTTTTGAGCTGCGAAATTATTTATCTGATTTTTATAATTAAAATATTTCGCTTTCAATAGATAAAATAGTTAACACATTTAATCTATCGTATAACATTGTTGACTTTAGATACGTATTGAACAATTTTAATTTTGAAAAACTTCTTTCAGTAGCATCAACTATTACATGAATTGGCAATAAAATTCTTTAGACAACACACACGACACGCACGTGCACACAGATATATTTAGAAAAAATCTATAGTTTTAATATACCTTGATACTTTTATGAGAGTTTTTTTTTGTGAAGAAACATACTTTTATCAGTGTTAATTTCTTTTGTTAACACTTCATGTGTGGTGTCAATCCTAGTGCATGCAACTGCAAAACTAATACAACTAGCAAGTAATAATGAATCTGGATGATGCACTATATCTTCATCTTGAGTAGTAATCATTACAAATTGCTTTAAGATTGACACTTTCAACTATAGTTTCGTAATCTGAAAATTGAAATCCTTAATTTTGTGCATGAATTGATCCAAATGCAAGGAGAATTTCCAAAATAGAGTTGGTGCTCTAAAAACAAGTATAACCTGCATCATAACAAAAGAGAAATGTTCCAAAATGCATGTAGGAATGATTGGTTGAATTTGTACTAATGAAGAGCCTTGAGATATATGCTCTTTGTGTGACACGACGTGTAGAAAGCAAGAACTCCAAAGATAAGTACGTGATATGGCTTGCAATGGTTTGTCACCAACAAAGGGTGAATCAAAGGTGATGTAGAGTGAGTGCTTCTTTCCTGAACCAATGTTGCCTAATAGTGATATAGTGAATAGAGAAGCAACTGATCCTCCTAGAGCGCGCATGTCCAATGACAATTAACTTGGTTGTGGATGAATTAGAAATATTAAGCTGCATTAAGATTGTAAATTATATAAGGCATTGCTGGGAAGGAACAAGATATGCATAGAGAAATGCAGAAGATGTACATTGTTGACCGTAGATATAGATTGAACAATTTTAATTTTGAAAAACTTCTTTCAGCCGCAGCAACTATTATATGAATTGACAATAAAATTATTTAGACAATACACACGACACGCACGCGCACACACACATATATATGGAAGAAAATCTACAGTTTTAATATAACTCGATATTTATATCAGAGTATTAATGTATGGTGTCACTACTAGAGCCTGCAACTGTAAAATGATACCACTAGCAAGTAATAATGAATTTGGATGATGCACTATATCTTCATCCTGAGTAGTAAAATCATTACAAATTGGTTTATTATAGAGACTTTCAACTATAGTTCGAAGATTGAAATCCTTGATTTTGTGCATGGATTGATCCAATGCCAGGAGAATTTCAAAAATAGAGTCAGTGCTCTCAAAACAAGTAGAATCTGCATCATAACAAAAGAGAAATGTTCCAAAAGGTATGTAGGAATTATTGGTTGAATTTGCACTAATGAAGAGCCTTAGAAGAGGGTCTTTGTGTGACACAACATGTAGAAAGCAAGAACTCCAAATATAACTACATAATATGGATTGCTTCAATGTTTTGTCACGAACAAGGTGTGAACCAAAGGTGATGCAAAGTGAATGCTTCTTTCTTGAACCAATGCTGCCTAATAGTGATATAGTGAATAAAGAAGCAACTGATCCTCCTAGAGCATGTCCAATGAAAATTAACTTGGTTGTGGATGAATTAGAAATATTAAGTTGCATTAAAAGTGTAAATTATATAAGGCATTGACAGGGAAAGAACAAGATGTGCCTAGAGAGATGTAGAAGATGCACATTGTTGACCTTAGATACGGATTGAACAATTTTAATTTTGAAAAACTTCTTTTAGCAGGAGCAACTATTATATGAATTTACAATAAAAT
Source organism: Lotus japonicus (assembly GCF_012489685.1). Taxonomy (NCBI): domain Eukaryota; kingdom Viridiplantae; phylum Streptophyta; class Magnoliopsida; order Fabales; family Fabaceae; genus Lotus; species Lotus japonicus. The sequence goes on along the minus strand of NC_080043.1, from coordinate 87,366,837 downwards.
TCTATAGACAATACACACGACACGCACGTGCACACAAATATATATGAAAAAAATCTATAGTTTTAATATAACTTGATAATTCTATCAGAGTGTTAATTTATTTTGTTAACACTTCATGTGTGGTGTCAAGCCTAGTGTCTGCAACTGCAAACTGATACAACCAGCAAGTAATAATGAATCTGGATAATGCACTATATCTTCATCCTAAGTAGTAAAATCATTACAAATTGGTTTAAGATTGAGACTTTCAACTATAGTTCCGTAATCTGAAGATTGAAATCCTTGTACTTCCAATTCATAAATTTTGGTTTATAAAAATATACAAGTTGAAGATAATTAAATTTATGACATGATTTTTTATTGTTTCATTATCTCTCTCTTAAATCTCAATAGTATCTAGTATATACGAGATAGGTACAAATTTTGGGGGGTCTAAGGCTATTGCCTAAATAAGTTTGCATTGTCCACAACCCTGTCTAAAAGTCTGGGGGTACTTTGGCTGGATTGTGGTGCTTCCCACAACTTCATTGATAATAAGGTGGTGGCAGAATTGAGTATGGAGGTAACTGAGACTTACTTATTGGGTAAACTGATTGATGGGCGCACAATTAAATGTCAGGGTGTGTGCAAAGCAGTGGAGTCTCAAATGCAGGGAGTGCATTCAAGATTTGTTCTTGTTTGAGTTAGGAGGTGCCAATATAGTGTTGGATTTGGATTGGTTAGCAAGTTTGGATGACATTAAGGCTAATTTGAGAGTTTGACCTTAAAGATTAAGGTGATGGATCAAAAGGTAATAATCAAGGGAGAGCATATATACTTGGTCCAAAACACTAGGTTCAGGAAAATCAGTGAAAAAATTGGTGCAAGACTCTTGCTTGTCACACTCTTTTAAAGGACGTGGTAGAAGTTACAAATCCTGGCCTCATGAAAGACGTGTTGTTCTAGTTTGAAGAGTTTTTTTTCAGTTCTAATATGTATTACCTCCAAGAATAAGACAAGATCATGCCATCGTTTTACAAGAGGGAGCTCACATTCCAAACTCTTCCTCCTAAGTAATATATAGTATACGAATTAATCACCATTTGTTCAGCATGCTCCATAGTAGAAATAGAGCCATATGTGTGAAGAGAACCCCCTTTTCTTGAGGCTCAATTTTTCTTGGCATTTGATCGCGTGACCATATAATCATCAACCATCCAATGTGACTATAGGGTGAACCAATCTTTTCTTTTTTGATGTATGATTTTTGAAGAAACTTTCAAACCCTAAAACCAACATAATCAAATTTATTTTCGTTTCTACCTAGTAGCTTATACTCCTACTAGCCTATTTATATATATAAATATGAATTAGTTTTGTAAGGACCAAAATCAGTTTTCCTTAATTTCACGAGGACTAAACACATATAAACCTAATTACACAGTCCAGTGAAAACCAAAAAGACAGTAATCCACTGTCGTTTTTAACTTCGTCGCGTTGAGAAAATTCCAGTATCAACCATCACTTGCACACACCCACCCTCTCTATTCTCCTCTCAACCTCGAAAACCATGGCCTCTCTCGTCCGTGGAGCCGCATCTCTAAGCCGCACTGCCATTTCCGCTTCCAAATCTCCGATCCAACTCCTCCACCGCCGCAACTTCGCCGGAGCCGCAGGTAATCTTCCCGTTCCCGATCCCATTTCACATTCCATCAAATCCGATTTCTTCCCATTTTTCGGTCAAAATCCCTCAATTGCTTACGATTCCGCGTATTTCCATCTCCCGCAATCACAGTAATTGAAATCGAATGCAAGAAACTCGAGTTTTCGCTTTCTATTGGGTGGTCGGTGATTTGAACGAAACCCTAGGAATTGTTATGTTGCACTGTTAGGAATTCTGATTGGTATAAACGGGTTTTATGTTGAAAAATCTTGGATTTTGAACACTGCAATCTTATTTTGTTTTGAAATGTTCACTGTGAAATGAACAAAGAGGAAAAGGGGTCTCTGAAGATGAAAGGGGATTTTATTGTTCATTTATAAATGAATGTTGATAAAACTTTGAACTTGGTTAAAATTAATCTAGCTTGTAAATCTTGTTTATCTCTTTCGTGAACGTGGTACACAACAAGGACTGGTTTTGATTGTGTAATGGAGCCATAGTAGTCGATCACGGATCGCAGCCTGTCGCGAATGACCCCCAAAAATGAAATCCCATACAAGGGAAGGCTGCTATTGGCCGCTAATAGTGGGATTTCGCGGCCCCAATCTCGTCGCGACAGGGGTCCGCTACGCTACGCTACGGCAATAACTATGAATGGAGCTTTATGAACATTTTTTTTTCTTTTTGTTTTCAATTGTGGCATTCTGTGAAGAATTTGATTTTGTGTGTTGTGGGTTTTTGTATAGTACACAATTCTGACTAGTGTAGAATGGTTTTAATCTTTTGTTGTTGCAGATCATCATGGCCCTGCTAAAGTTGACTTTTGGAAAGACCCAATGAGCCCATCTAAATGGAAGGAAGAGCACGTGAGTCTCTAGTTTTATGTTTGAAGATCTTCTGCACTCAATTTGAATTGTTTGCTTTACACTGAGATTGCTGGAGTGGATTGTTAATTTGGAAATTGAAAATGCTTGTGAAACTTCTTTTGACTGGTTATTTTAATGCTTGCAGTTTGTGATTGTCTCTTTAACTGGCTGGGGACTACTCATCTATGGAGGATACAAGTTAGCCACCGGAGGCAAGAAAGAAGAGGTACTTTAAAATTTTCGATTTGTTCGTTACAAGTAAGAATACCATTTATTTGCTTGTAGCTATGTTTGTTATATGTCTGTCTAATGAGTTATGGAATGCTGTTTTACTTTCAGATATAAGAATCTTCTTTCCTGCCTACCATTTACCATTCTAATTTCTAAAATATTTGCATGGCTTTTAGTTCCTTCACACTGCACTGTACAATATATCCGTAATTGTATGGGAAAATTATAGTTTTGATGATAAATCTCCCGTTTTTGTTTTGGGTCCCTGTTGAATGCTGAGGCAACGGTAGCATTTTTCATTTGACAGTCCTCAAATTAGATGTGATTATTTTATGAAATGTTGGTTTGGAACATCTACTTTGTTGCCAATGAAGACACATTGTTTACAAGAAGCAATATATTGTTAGCATGATAATAATCAGATGGACTCAGAGCTTTCAGAGAAATTAAAAGCATGGCTGTTGTTTGTGCATTTTACCGTATTGGCCTAAGATTTTTTTGTCTAAAATGTTATAAAACATATTTTATCTAAGTGAACTTGTTAATCCTAATTAGATTAGATGCCCAGTTTTGTCTTTAAGAATTTAGTTTACTATCGTGTTAATAACTTATGTGTCAGATTTGGTGTGATGTTCTAACTTAAATCTTCGCTCACTGAATATTTGCAGAAATTGGTGAAAGCATCACAGTGAGATTTCCAGCATATATCAACCCAAAGTTTTCCTGGTAATAATGTGTGTGCCTGGAGTTTTTCAGTCTCAGTCTAATTTGCTTGCAAGCAAATCTTTTGACTAGTTATAAATTAGTCCTTGCAGACAATGAATGTTGGGAGATGATTTTCTCCAGAACAATGTATTACATTTAACTTTATATTTTGCCCATTCTATGCCAATTCCTGAATTCCTCTACATTTGCAAGCAATTACTTTTATTGACATTACGACCAGAAGGAAGCTGTAGTATTTTCTTGCATTGTCAATAATTGAATTATCAATAATTGAATGATCCCGGTACCAAGGGTTTGAATAATCTACTTATCTACGAAAATATTATATGTAATAGACAGTTAATTATCATTGCGTTTTGAATCCTGTTTCGCATGCTATTCTCAAGCATGATCTCGGAGCCTGCGGATGGTGAAGTTCTTAGGTTGAGATCATAAGGATAACAATCTGAACAACCTGCTTGTTTCACTGGTATCATGAAGTTTTAGTCAGTGAAGAAGTTTGTCTACTTATAGTTAAAGTGAAATCTGGAGTGGCCGAGTGACATCTACTTCCTAAGATGATTCAGCCTTTTATGTTAATATATTGTTGAAATCGCCAAATCAATTTAGCTTTATACTGTGATGTTGAAACAAACTGCGATCACCATTGTTTTTTATTTTTGAAAAATAATTGTTGTGGTAAGACATGGCTCTTTACTTCAACTGGAGAAAATGTCTTTAAGTACAGAAATCCAAAACTCTAATTTTACTAAAGCAAAGCAAAGTCTCCAATAAGCTTTCCTATTTTAATTCACTTAACCATTTAGGTTGTACAGAACATACCGTTAATAATTCCCAACCAAAATTCATGAATTCTGCTGACTAATCTTCAAACATCTAAAACAACATCATGGATTGAAAATTTGAAATCAAAGGCAATGTGACCACGGTGGTGCAGAAATCATGCATCCAGAATCAGAATTCATACACAAATCTGAAAGAAAGGTTTCAGTGACATCTACTTCCTAAAGATGTTACAACCTTTTAAGTCAAAATATATCTAAGCACAACAAACTAATATAGATGGGCACCATAAACACAATTTAACTACAAATCAGGCTGAAACTCTGACTCGTCTATTTCTTCCCTGTATTCCTCCTTCACATCTTCAAATTCAGATTGGGATTCCTGGACCAAATCATTATCATTACCTTCATCATCATCACCACCATCATCAGACACATCTTTCTCCTGCTTTTGTTCACGGGAAACCTCTAATTCTTCAGTCTCTTCATGAAGCATGTTGGATTTTGTTTGTTCAGTATTGTTGCTAGCTTTGTTGATGTGCCTCCTGCTCCAGTTTTGTTGAACAAGGTTGTCTTCATGCTCTTCTGGGTGTGCATTAATTCCGTTGTTCATCACCCGCTGCAGATTAGTAGTTTCCAGTGTTGTGTTATTGCCATCTTCTTTGCTTTCATCGTTTCCAAGCTTCAGCAATTCGGTAAATGGCTTGTCTTTTCTTGGATTATTTTTCTCCTCTCTTGTTAAAATTTCTTCATCAGCGTCTCTCTGAGCTAATCCATCCTTCAACTCATCTTTCTCATCTCTGTAAGCCTTTCTATTGCCCTTGTTTACATCTCCATTACCATTGTTCTCCATTAAGCTGCTATTGACAATGGTTCTCCAGCGCTTCCCCTTTGTTCTACTCAAGTGGCCATGTTTCCTCTTCACATTAAAATCCTGGCCTCCACTATCTTTATCGTTCTGGAGGTGTCCTTGCTGCTCCTCTCTGAATGCTTTCTTTTCTCTACCTTTCACCACTTCAGCATCAGTATCTTGTGCAGAGTCACCTGCACTACCATCATCTTGAGAGTCTTCAGTTTTCTTTCCGAAATCTGCTTCAGTCCTAATTTCATCTTTCATTACAGCTGTGACCGCGCCATCTTTGAACTTGGTTTTGGCGCTTCTACTTGCGTCTTCATTTGTAACATGCTTGCCATCACCTCCATATCTGGCAGACTCATTTGAGTTTCCATCTTTTTCCTTATCACCAATCTCAATTTTATCTTGTGCCTTCACTGTTCCATTAGAAGTCACAAATTCAGAAAAGGTGTTTACTGGGATATCAAGACGTCGCTTCAAGTCCGTTATCTCTGCTTCCTTCTGCTTAAGATTCTCTCTTAGTGCCATTATTTCAGGGTACCCTTGTCCCAAATTGCTCCTTTTTGCTTGCACTTCTCTGAGCTCTTTCTGCTTCTCCTCAAGCGCAGATTCCATCACTTTCTGCTCCTCTTTCAGTGAATCCATGGTAGATTGCATTCGTGCGATTGTTCTTGCAAGCTCCGCCTTTTGACTTCTCACAGCGAGTATTTTCGCCTTCATATCTTCATTCTTACCCCTCAACTCTTTGGTACGATCTCTTTCCTTCTGTATGATTGGTAAAACCAAAATTAACATAGCAGAAGCAGAGTCACTCTCACTGCAGGTCTAATTAATGAACTTTACTACCAACCTCACATTTGCAGAATTGAATTGAAAGGATATTGAAATTGCAATGTGTATATTTGGATTGACAGTAAAAGTGCTTTTTCAGCAGTTTCATGAATTTCAAAACATTAAAAGCTAAAGGAAAAAAAACTGTTGAATTGGGGTTTAGAGAGCTTTTTCTCAGTTTTCATCCTAACTATCTAAATTTTTTTGACAGTGCAAATCAAAGGGTAAAACTCCAGTTTCAGGCTAATTTGGTTTGAAATGTTCCTCACACTTCTTTGCTTTGAAGGTTGATTAATCCATAGGTTAATAAATTTATCAAGGGACTAAAGCATTTTTTTATCATGTTTGAATCAGTTTCTCTCAATTATGGTACTCAGAACCTACTAACAGAACCTTCGCCCAGAATTTATTTTGGCTTCAAAATCAATTGTTGAGGCATCTGTAAAGATTAATGGTACTCAGAACTACTCACAGAACCTTCTCCAATTGATTTTGGCTTTCAAATTCAAAATCAATTGTTGGGAAAATTAGAAAAAAATTGCTTGAATCAGTCCCTTGCACTGCTCTATACAGCAGTGGTGCACCAACCACCCTTTCTTAAATGTAAACAGCATTCTTGAAAGGAAAAAAAATTAATAACTGCATGCTGCTCCATACGTGTCATGATAATTGCTTAACATGTAAAAGTGAGGAACAGAACCCAAGAAGAAGACTCAGAAGAGTTAATTGAATTAACCTGCAAGAGAAGCTGAAGAGCAAGAAGCTGATGATCTTTCTCTTTGATAAGAAGGTTATAGATGCGCCTCTCTCTAAGCTTGTGAAGCACCATGACACCAAGCAATGCAGCACCACACATGATCACAAATATAAACACATAAGGCCTTCCTTTGTGAGTACTCCCACCACTGCTGCTATGCAAATGCCACCCTTTATTGTGACCCATCTCTCTCTTTTTTTTCCCTTCTTCCTCTTCAGAATACTACTAGTAGTAATCAAGGAGAGAATGGTTTCTCTGTTTTTTTGTTCTTGGAAACTGAATAGAGTGATAATGAAGGATGAAGTGGGTTCACTTTTTTCCTTGCGTCTTAAAGAGTGGAAGTTGTTTGTGGCATGTAGTGTAGTGCTTGATTTTGGGTTGCTTGTCATGCAAAAAGAGGGTGCCACCTAATCATACCTGGCGCATTGTATGTGGTGAAGAGGTTCAGCAAGCTGAGCTGGGTTGAGTTGAGTACGCATGGAAATTGTGTCTCTGGCACTGATTCTTGGACTCACATTTTCCGCATCCCATGTTCTCATATTTTGACTATAACTCCCTCCTAAACAAAACGTTCTTTTAAAATGTTTTATCAATTTTAAGACCTTCATTGGAGTGAATTATTATTTTTGAGGTTGTCTAAATCAGGAATGAGTAAAATTATTTTAGTTTTAGTTGGTGTAATAGTATTTAAGTAAATAGTTAAATTGGTCTCTGAAAATATTGAGCGCGGACAAGTTCACCTCTAAACTTAAGAAATAATCTTGTAGTTCTTGATTGTGTAAAATGTTTGTCGACAAGGAATATTTCTTCGTTTAGAGACGAACTTATCGGCGTTCAATACTTTCAAAAATCAATTTGTCAATTCACTCAATAATATTATTTTGACACTTAACATGAATTAGAATTTCTTAACACATTTGGAATTTAATTGTGATGCACTATTAAAGTATGTTATGTAGGAAGAAAATTACATTTCTTTAAAATTTTAATTAAAATAAAAATAAATTTTCTTATAGTGCACAAAATTTCAATCCTACTCATTTTAGTCCTACTAAAATGAAATAAAACTACTACTAATTGTCCTACTAAAATTTGAAAATTACAACCACTGTCCCACATTTCAAGTCCATTCATTCATCAAATTCCAGGGTGAGCCACTAAGACCCGTGGCGTCGGCGTCGGCGTCGCCGTCGCCGTTGCCCTTGCGATTTGCTGCCGTCGTCCTTCACGGTCGGAGATTGCTCATTATCATTCTCCAAACTCCAGGTGAGCTTCATTATTTTTTAAAATGTTGTTTAATCGTAGTGAAGATGACCCGGTTGAGATCCGATGGAGGTGAGAGCCGGGTCGGTTGTTGAGAGCGAAATCGGGAGGAGGTGCTGGGTCGGTTGTAGATGAATTTGAGTCTTGTTGTCATATGTAGATTCATGGGCGGACCCAGGTAGAGCTGAGGTGAATAAAAATCCTACTTACCCCCTATAGTGATTTATTTTTGAACCCCCTGAAATTTAAAAATTGCACCCAGGTCCCAAGCCCCAGCCAACACTCACTCACTCTGTCACTCCTCTCTCTCTCTCTCACGCACTCATCTCTGATTCACTTCCTCACCAGACACGATTCACACAATCACACCACCTGACCACCACCGGCCACGCCCACCACCACGGTACCACCTTTCTCTCTCTCTCACGCACTCATTCAGTCAATCAGTCATTCTCTGGTTCACAAGTGAAGTGCACAACGCACCACGCCACCACCACCGGCCGCACAACGCCAACGCACCACCACTCTCTCTCTCTGCTGCTGTTGAAGCTTGAAGGTTAGTTAGGAATTGAAAACCTAAACCCCAAATTGAAATGTGAAGGGAAATTGAAAACCCCAACTACTACTGTTTTGTTTTGCTTTCCCTTTTGCTGAATTTAGTTTGTATATATGAAATTGTAGTGAAATGAGATTGGGTTTTACATGAGAGTGACATATTCCATCAATTTTACTCCTAATTGGTTTGAGATTGGAATGTGAAGGGAAGGGAAATGGTTTGATTTTTAATTTAGCAATTGCTGATAGAATTGATAGAATTGATATAGAGCTATTCAGATGAGTGTAAAGTAGAATTATTTGCAGATGAGAATGATGGAGCTTGTAAAAGGGATACTATAGTATGAAATCAAAGGCTCATTTCAGATTAGTGTAAAGTAGAGTTAACTACTTCATGAGCATGGTGAAGGTTTGAGTTGGATAAAAAATTATAGGAATCTGTCACTGCAAGTTTTACCATGATCTTTGTTACAGGAGTCCTGATTATGCAAGTTTGAGAGAGATTTTGCCCACAAATTCTGATTTAGGGGTATACTGTTTGTTTTATTATTAGTGTCAGTCACAGTTGAGTCTAGAGAGGCTCTCTTCATCTCTAGAGTTGGATAGATCCTTAACAAACTTTCTTGTAATTTCACGCTGCTCTGTGAATGAGGATCAGGTGAGTAAAATGTTCAAATTCCTTCTAATTGTTAAATTTGGCAAGTTTAGAATTAGTTAAGTCAGTAAGTTCTGTGGAGTAAATAACTAGATATCTGCACTAGTTCCGGAATGAGTAATCTCTAAATGTCCGGTGGATGCTTTGATACTATATATGAGACAGCAATAAGATAGGCATTCCTAATAGACAAGGACTTTCTCACCGTGAGGCATAGCTTCATTATTGATGTAATAAGCTATACATGATTTTTCATATCGGGTAAAGAACAAGCAAAAACTAGATGTGTGTTAGAAACCTGTTATCAATTGGGTGTACTTCAAGTCTAATCTCAACTCCGAACACATTCAATCAAGGGGAGTCACCTTTGGAACTTTTTGAATTCTTTAGAAGCTGAAAATGTTTCCTTGGAAGAACAGAGATAAGATGATCAAATAAGTTATCTATTTATTTGTTGTATCTACTATTTTCACTTATGCTATTATTGTTCTTTTCTTTCAAGAGGACAAGAAACATGTTGCTTTGGCTGTTGTGGAACTCATATGGCTGTGAAATTTGAGTGTTCTGGATTTCAATTCAACTGTAATGGATTACCCACTGAGATTAGATTGTTGGATGGAGGAAGGCTCTATAATTTGCTGAATTTCCCGCTTCAATTTTTTTGGATCTTATGAATATGCATTCATTTTGATCATGAATAAATATATTATATAATTATAGATCATGTAGATGATTAAAATTATCCCATTGCACAGGATATATTCGCTTCACTAGGCATCTGGAAAAAGGTTGTGAATTGAGTGATCATGGATGACCTATTCGACTCTTCACTGAATTTGGAGGAGACCCATTTCAAGGAAGGCTATGACGAAGGCTACAAGGATGGGCTCATTGCAGGCAAGGACGAGGCCAAGGAAGTGGGTCTCAAGGTTGGCTTTGAGGTCGGTGAGGAACTAGGTTTCTACAGCGGTTGCCTCCATATCTGGACCTCTGCCATCCGGCTTGACCCGAATTGTTTCTCCTCCAGGGCCAAAACTACCATTAACCAGATGCAGGACCTGGTCCACAAATATCCTCTCATGGATCCAGAAGATCTGCAGGTGCAAGCGATCATGGATAGCCTCAGGCTCAAGTTCAAGATGCTTTGTTCTTCTCTGCACGTCAAGCTTGACTACAGCGGCTATCCAAATTCTTCGGAGGCCACCAGCATTCAGTTTTGAACCAGTTTGATCCTGATAGACTGGTACCATTGTAAAAAAAAAAAAAAAGCAAAATTTAGAGTTCAATTATGAACATTGCCCTTGTAATTTCAGTTGCGTTCACTTGAATGTAGTTTTTCTTCCATCCATTGTGAGACATGGATATCTGTTAAAAGTGTGTTTGAGGAGAGAGTTTGACATCAATAAATCGATGTTTACTGTAAACAAAATTTTCAAGTATTTCTAGCAATGGAAATGGAAGATTACCTTCTTATGGCACTCGGTGAATTTTATTCTAGTTCCCCATAACCCTCCCAATGGTAGGTATCCTTCATATGAAAAACTACAACAGAATAATCTATAAGATGATGCGTGGACCCAAGCTTATTGACATGTGTAAATTGGCTGGCAATGTTATTTTCATAATTTCATTATTCTTGACTTCTTCTACTGCTCTTATTCATAAATCTCGATAGTTGCATTTAGGTAGTTCTAGGTTGATGCACATGCGGTAAAGTTGTGAGGAGCAAAATATTCAAAACAAAAAAAAGTACATTATCCTAATTTCATGTGCATCCCATTGAGGGGGATCAACCATAGCTAATGACTAGTGTCCTATCAAAGAATCCCACTGAAGGGCCCGCTATGCTTTCAAGTTTGAATTAAAGGCTTGTCCAACCTGGAAATAGATTCAACTTAAATAGTGTGCATCATAGCATGCTCTTGGAGCCTAACCAAATTGGAGCATACAAACCACAAGGTGCATACCTGCTTACAAAAAAGGATTGCATAAACCTGATTCCGTCAAAGCTTAATGTGCATATAAGCTTAGATGAAACCAGATTTATGAAAAACTGGAAAATCGTTCCGGAAGAGTAGTTGTATTCAAATATTATATTTGCCCCTCTAAATATTTTTGTATTGCCTACTCCAATGAAACACTGTTGATTTTGCATAATGTGTCAAATTTCCGCTTGCCGAATCAATTTTTTCCGATTCCATCCTTGCCTATAACAAGAAGTTGCTACCTAAGAATTTGTCCATAGGAGAATCGATAACCAATTAAAAATTACTCTGAAATTTAATTGTTTTTGTAACATAACAAAAAATGGTTGTAATTTGTAAATGGTTGGCTGGAATTGCAACCAAAACAAGCACCAGAAAACTGCTACCTGAGTGCTTGTTGTTTCTTACTATAATCTTGAACACAAAATTCTGATATTTTACATCAGACATGTATGATCTATAACCACACTATGTACACTTGACATTATCTTAGTGGAGGTTACCCCTTTCGTCACAAACACTGCTTGCTTTGAAATTCTTCAGATAACAGCACCTGAAGCAGCCCATGTAATCTCTCAGCACCAGGGCCTGGACTAAACACTGTATCATTGCAACGCACAGAACAAGGGTCTGCCCCAGCATCTAAGGTCCCAACACACCATGCTCCATGTGAAAATCTATGTGTACGACCCAAAACTTCTTTGTCAATCTTGTCGAGAACGGGATCATCCTTCGCAAACTTTCGAGCAAACGGAGCATTGCTTTTAACCATTTTTTCGAAGTCTTTCATAGTCAAAGACATTGGATGCTGCTTTGGGGGATTGTCCCAAGCAATGTAGTGAAGATCATGGCTTATCGCTGTATGCCGGAACTCCTTAGTGTTACAAATAACAGTATGAAAATATCCCTCAGGCGAAGAGACAAAGTTTGTATAATACATAAGCATAGTCCTTGGAAAGTTATCCCATCCCCATATACAGTACTCCACAAAGGACCGAGTTAGCACAACCCAAGCTGAACCTGTTCACAGAGCATAGTCAAAATGTATAGGGATCTACCATGTTGGATTTGGTTGCCTATAAAAAAAAAAATCTAATAGCAAGCAAATATCCATCTCGTTAGGATACAAACTAAAGAACACTTTCGAGCTTATTTACTAGAAAAAGCACTGGATAAACTCCAATAAGTGCTCTTTACTCTGCATCCAAACATGCTCATAATCTGGCAAGCCAACAAGATATTCTACAATCTTGGCCCTGCTATCTCTCTTCAAAGGGCCTTTTAGTTTGAATGTATAGCAGAAAATAAATTTTAGATACGGACATACCGGTGAACAGTTTAAAAGCCGTGGGAAGTGTTCTTCGTTGAGTAGTGAAAGCTAAATCAGATTTCTTTGATAAGTAAAGGGCAGGATCAACAATGATTGGTTTTGCTCTCTGGTTCCTGAACATATATGCAGTAACACAAAGAAATCTTAATCAAATGACACTTAATAACAATTTTCAGATACGTGATGAGACAATTCACTTACAGTTTCCAACCAGTAAAACGTGTATGTTCAATGAAATTGAGATCTCTAGATAAATTCGAGAAAACATGAAGCAAATCTGCAACAGCAGGAAACAAATATAAAGTGAGTAGAGACTTCACAGAAATCTAGACTTCATGCAACTCATGGAATTCAATTAAAAGCATACTCCAAAAACCATGAAATGAGCTATATGAAGATTGATTTATGGTAAAAGTTATAAAATAAGTATATCTGCAGCAAAGAAGACGCTGATAGGAGAAGACTCAAATTATTGAATACAAAATACCCCAAGCAAATAGTTACGCAGGAGCTAGAAATTTCATTGGTATCAAAACTTATATCAGTTTACACTTGACAACACATCACAAGTTTAGACTTGCAGTATGTATTTAATCAACATACTTCAGAGGGACAACTATCGTTTAACACTCTAATCCAGCCCATACTTCACCGTCATTTACAGCAGTAGTTTTTTTCCCTAGAATAAACCTAATCTGACTCATATTATGTGTCCCACATATATCCATTATTGAAGCTGTGATTTCTGAGAAGAATCAGCAACTGCTTAGATTGAAAGATAACCCTCTAAAGTGAACTTTTGAAGTGAGCAAGTAATGATGCCATTACCCTTGAGTTTTGGGGGACCAAGGATGGATATATTTTTATTAATTTCAGAGATAAGCTCACTTTAGACGAGGCCACTTGTACTAGATACAAAAAATCTATGTGGAAAACAAGTTTTAGACTATCCAGAAAATTAATCGACAATTTATGGAAAGAAGCACCATGTAATATATGATGTAGTATGAAGATCACGAAAAATCTTGCTTAGCATTTGTGCTAGAAGTTCTAGCTCAGGAATGTGATTCAGCAGGTATTAACAACAAAATTGACCTTGATATCTAGACAAACTTCTCAAATATCTACATAAAATGCACTTGGAGGGAACTCTAGCAGAAACACAGGGATGGAATAGTATTGGTGACAAGGCATACAAAAAAAAACCTTCGATAAAGTAAGACTTCAAAATTTGACATCAAGTGGGATAAGATTCGGTTATTATTGTTGTCTACAGATCTTGACAAAGCTAATTTATGGGGGGTTATTCAAATGGACATTGCATTTGCTGAGCAATAGGGCGACCAGCAAACCAAAGCCAGTAGCAACATGTGCAGTGTCAAAATAGCCTGAATGGCAGAATTGTCAAGGTCTATAGACTCTATAATATTTTAAGACTGTTTGTTACACTTAAGCACATCAGAGGTGAAACGACATAACTAATTTATGTCTAACATCATTACTCCAGGAGCATGGCTCGTCCCTGAACTACTGAAAATCACTGTGGTTTAGGCAAGAATGGTTGTGGCGGAAGATTCCAACGAAGATTAGATAGAGAATTTACTAGACTAAGGATCACTATCAAACAATAGAATTACAAAGATAAACAAAATAATAATTTGGCAACAAACCAGATAAACAAACTTAGTTCATTAGCTAAAGGCCTTAACCCCAATTTCATTTGCTAACCTTCTACTATTGAAGAAGACAACATACATGAAAAGGGAAAAAAACAACAAAACATTTCGAGACTATATAACCAATTAATTCAATCATTGGTTGTTTAAACAAAACTAATGATGTTAGATAGAGACCCATCTTGAAACCTAGACAATAATCAAGGGATGTATGAACTTTAATAAACTTTCCTGTCCCTAAAACATTAAATGCCTAATTTAATAATCGTTTCTACCCTCTAAACAATAGGTTAGTGCTCAAGGGAAACAAGTCAACCACATGCTAAGATGTATGGCTTAAACATCATGTCTTTAAACCTGAAGGACAGCTTGTAAAGGGTACTTATCCTTCCACAACCTAGAAGGCCATAGTTTATGCAAGCATTTTTACATGAATAATAACATATTACATCAAGAAGCAGAGAAAAGGTCATTTACTTACCATCCTGTGTCACGAGAGGATAATCTGAGGCACTGAGGTTTATAAACCAGTCCCACTCTGAACTCTCCTTCAATAGTATTGCAATAGCTTGCAGGGTACAAGCAATCATTGTAGGACCCTTATAGGTTACCAAATTGGATTGAGACATAACACGCACATTCTCGACTTCACGAAATACTGGATCTGCCTTCACTGTATTTGCCAATTCCAACCTTTCCCGGGGCGGCGCCTCAAGATCCAAATGCAAGATGTACTGATTCCTTGGATGATACACTGCCTCTAATGTCCTCAACAACCTATGACTATCACCCTTGGTGCCTGAGATAAGATATGCAAACCTAGGTGCTTCCTTTTTAACAAGAACACTAGCATTGAGAGAACTTCCCAATTCCGATTCTACAAAATATCCACTGGAATCTTCTGATCTCTTGAATGAAATAATGTCAAATGGTGCCTGCTCTCCCCCACCCCCAGCAGAACTAAGCACCCCAAGAAAAGATGTGAGAAGCAGACTCACAGATACAAGCAAACTTGCGAAAAACGGGATAATCCACTTCCTGTCACTAAACATCCTTCCTGAATGAGAACCCCCATTTTTCCTCATACTCTTTTAAAACTACTAAATCAAAACCAATTTTTGGAGCAGATTCCCTTGAAGGGGCAAGAACCAAATAAACAATGATGAGTACTCAACCCAAAGCAGCAAGAACCCCACAAATCTCTAAAAGACAAGAAAATAGTAGAAGTGGTTTCAGCAACAGAACAAAAGCCACCTCCTTAGCAAATACAGCTAAGCTAGCATTTAAGCAAAACAAAGTCCATGTTTTCTGCAGGATAAAACATGGTTTTCAAGCACAGAAACTTCATTCACAATCGGCATCAATCCACGCCCCATTGCTAAAGATTTTGATTTTGGAGCTATCTAGGTAACACATGATATGACAAACATTTAGGTCGGAGAATTGGGACCCACCTGATTACTCCCTCATCATCAGAAAGGAACAATTTTTGAAACCTCAAGATGATTTACTTCACCCCTTTATCTTCTGCTAGAATAGAAACTAAGAAAAAAACCATCTTTAGTTCTGATTTCACCTGCAGACATTCAAATTCAGCTTCTTATTCATTGTACTTTACCTTTGTGTTTTTGGGTAGTCCTGCAAACTGTGCTCCAATCCAAGATCCACTCCAAAAATGAATATAAAAACCATAAAAGGAACAGAACAATCAGAAGATTCAGAACACACTTGAAGTCAAAGTTTTGGGTAACTTGAGATTAAAGAGAGGATTAGTTTAAGAAAAAAATGGTCCAAACCAATCAGAAGAAGAAGAAGAAGAAGAAAGAGAGAGGATTCAATGAAAATTCAAAGTACTAGAATTTTATGACATGTTTGAGGAAAATAAGGAAAAAAAAAACAGGAACCGTGTCTTCTAGAAGGGGTTGTGTACAGTTGGAGCCATTGTGATTCTGGGTGGCAACAGATTTTGGAATGGTGGTGACAAGCATTGCTTTGATGGTTGGCAAAATTTCATTATTGACGTTAATTTTTGTGGATTTTAATATTCATAAACATAAGCAATTAAGCATGCTTCGGTTATATTAATGTAAATATTTATTTATTACTTATGTAAGCTTAGCTTTACACGTTAGTTTCTTGTTCAAGGTGCGTGCAGTTTTCAATTTCATTGTAACCTGAACAATGAATTCTATGGGCTCCATGAATGACTTAATCTTAAAACCGCACTCTTTCTCAGCTCAGCTTCCTCTTTTCATCTTAAAACTGCACATTAACATTCTCTTATAAGAGATATTATTATTTTTTTCCTCCAGGATAAGCTCAAACACCTAAATATAAGAGATCAATATAAGAGAGATGAAAAATAATTTGGTGAAAAGAAAATTCAATGCCAAGTTTACTTTATGTCTAGTAAAATTTGGGCTGATGACGGTTTGATCACAAGTTTATTGCCATTGTTTTAATATGTTGCATTTTCATGTAACTTAGGTAGAACCTAATTTTTTTTAAGAGGAGAGAACCCCCTCCAAAATAATAAAATAAAATTAGATAGAACCTAACAGCGTCCACAATGTAGATTGCTTATTTTTTTGTTTGGCCATAAGCAATATTGCTTAATTTTTTTCTCATTGGAGCATGCTTATATGGAAAGTTGATTGCTTAAAATTAAACGAATAATGTTTAAATAAATATAATATAAAATTATTCATGTGACTCTTACAAACAAGCTTAAAGTTTTTGGATAATTGATAGTACTTTCTTAAGGTGTTTTGTAATTAAAGTACAATTTATTCTTTTTTCTGCATTAACAATTCATTCTCTCTCACGTAAGACGTAACAAAAAAAATATTATTAGAGTAAAATTTTGCATGAGTTTATTATAGATTGTTTAAATCATATGCCGCATTTTGGGCCATAAAAATAGTGCTAAACAAGTCAAAATGCTCTAATATTTTTTTAGTTTGTAATGTGGTCGGGTTAGGTATACTAAAAACCTATACGTTGTTCATTTTAAAACTCAAATACAAAGGAATCATTCAAGAGCTTTTTTTTAGTACATTAGAAATATAAATTACACCCTCTAGGGATTAACCCTTGAATCTTTCCCTCCCAACCCAAATGTCCATATCTCTTACCACTTGAGTTATTTTTTAGGGACAGAGAACTTATCTTATAGCATAAGTGTTCATGCAAGTATTTACGAGAATTTATAAATAGTTTTATAACCTACCTATAAATTATTTTGAGCTTATTTTAATAACTTGTTCAAATTAATTTATGAATAAACGTTTATGCCTACATAACATATTTTCAGTTTATTTTAATAAGATTTTTAAATTAGCTTATGAGTAAACAGTTATGCAAATAAGCACTTAATTAAATTAAGTTGAGCATATTGTTGAAAATGAGAGTGGAGAAATAGAAAAGAATAAAAAGAGTGAAGAAAAGAAAAAGAAAGAAGAAAGTGAGGAATGCGTTGGGAAAAATAAAAAAGTGGCAATAGGCCCACTGCCCACATATTCATAGTTTACCTAACCCAACAAATTAAAAAAACATACGTAGAGGCAATTTGCTAGGGTCATCAATATCTTTAAGAAATTGACAATTAATATACCATTTTTATAGGCTTTAGAATGACCTTATAGTTCATGAAAAAAAACTTGAAAAAGAGAGAAAAAAACAACAAAAAAGTAGTTAAAAAATGAGAATGGGCTCAATGATTAAAAAGACTATCAAGTTGAGACAAGATGAGCACAAGCCCATAAGTGACATCTGATGTTTTGTTTGAGTACAAGTACACTAGTCTGTTGGACTTGAGGGTAGTGTACTAGTGTTTATAACAATCACTCTTTGACCTAGCAAAGTCTCACTTTGAATAGTTTCTGAGATATAACTAGGAATAGGATTAGAGTGATTTGACCAAGTTTGTAGAGTTTAAAGAACTCCTATTGCATGAGGAGAAATTTTCATCTGAGATGCAGGAAGACAGTGCCTAATATGGTGAAGAAGCGTGATCACAAAGCATGATCATCTCCAAATGCGCCACATCACATGATTATTTGCTGCAGACAGACAAAAAGTCATGGAATTTGGATGCTGATTTTGGCTTTATTAGGTTTGTAGCTAATAATTAATTCAACAATCACGGCACGCCCCACTACCTACCTTAGCTTCAGAATGAGATGAGCATCTCTACTGGTGAGTGGTGACTTGTTGTGCTGCCGACGCATGCATTTTTATTGTCTGTCATAGAATTGAAATTGAAAAATTGAAACCATTTGTGAAATACTAACCAATGCTTGCTGCAACTTACTTTAGATACTTGTGTGAACCAACAAGGTACCTAATTAAATTAATGAGGGGTATATGTGAGTATTGTTACTATTTTGTGATACATGAATCAGAATCAGAATCATGTAAGAAAATTTAGGTTCTTTGTTTTTTACTTGTTAGCTCTTAGCTTGTTGAAGTACTCCTTGTACTTCTATTCAATATAATTCTTATTGCCTATAAAAAAAAATGTAAGAAAAATGAAGCTAGCTAATACAAATATGTTATAGTGTTTGAAAATTAGAGTTGTTTTCTTTGGAATAGGACAAGCTATAAGGCTGTACTTTCGGCAGGAGGTAGTTGCCATAGGACACAGCACCTACATACTGCAAACCAAAGATGGCGTGTAGGCAGATTAGTACGTGGTGACAATGCATGGTTGAGCTCAATTCCATTCTCAAAGGCTATGCAGTGATGCTGGCTTCTGCCACCACTGTATCCCTCTTAAACTTACTTCACATGTCAAAGTTTTCATTGGATTCCGTTGGAGGGAGGGTGTAGAAAACTTTCATGTAATTGTACACACAAAGTCAAATATTAGGTTGCTGGTGGCCAAACAATTTCTGTTGGACTTTTGCTTTGTATTTGAAATTCTCAAATCATAATTTGTGTTAAAGCTACATGTTTGAAAAATTCAAGTGAATTCATATTTAGTAGGAGTCCATATTAAATTGAAATAATAAATATATGTTTTTAGAAAGATGAATCTACATATATCACATCTAAAATTGAAACCAAACATGTTGTACAATGCATAAACTTATCTCTAAATTAAGATTTTAGCTCATGTATATATAGTTTCACAATACGCACAAAACTTAAGACAAGCTCAGTCAGAAATTAAGATTTGGAGGGATGGGTGACCCATTCCATGTTATTAGTTCAATTTTGGTTTTCTTATAATATAATATAATATAATGTGTATGTGAGCTATATAAATTATTAGGTCTATCATAATCTTTAATATGGTAATGGACCCCTCTTTGATTTTGACTCCTCTAATTTTAAATCTCTAACTTCGCCACTGCTTGTAGCCTATTCCCAGAGTTCATTCTATAACATTTAATTATGGAACTAAACATAAGGCACACAAGAGCTACACATGGATATGCCGTATGCGTTACAAACTGTTACACCAAGTTTAACCATATAGTTAATTAAGCTGGAGAATCCAAGGTGGGAATAAAGCCACATTGGTTGGTAATTCAGGCCCCAGGGTGATGAGCTACTGTCAATGGAATCTCTCAACATGTGATGTTGCAAAAGTACTCTTGGAGACACTCTCATACACAGGTCTAAAACTGTTGGATCATTAAAGTGGAAAAGCCTGTCATCATTATAATCAGTACTTTGTCGTTGAAATTGTATTTTGATTCATTCTTACACTTATTTTTCTTTGGTAACATTCTCTTCTTTTTTTATCAACTTACTCATTATAATTTTAGGGGTTGAATATGTTTTTAGTCTCTCACTTATATAACATAATCTAAAGGATCTCTATAAAAAAAAATTCATAGTTTTTAGTCACTCAAAAAACTTATTTGTTTGATTGAAAATAGTTCTTATAACATTTATAAACAATTTTGAAATATTTTTGACCTAATTATTAGCCGACATGACAATTTTGATTAGATATAAGTGTCAACGTGTAATTTTCACACTAATTTCAATCCTTTAAAATCATCGTTCATCAAATTCAGTACTATTGTTGAGGAAAGATGACAAATAATATAAACAGAAAAACAACTCAGGCAACAATAGTAACCACAACACAAAACAAATAATAAGAGACACAAAATTATTAACGTGGGAAAAATCCTCAAAGAGGTAAAAAAACCCACGAGACCAAGCCAGTAAATTCTCTACTACTCCAATAAATTAATGGAATACACCACAAGTCCTCTTGGAGCCACTAGGGAGCAACAGAACAATTACAATCTTCACCAATAAGGTAGATAACAACACAATAAATCTTACCCCAAGGGTACACTGAAACAATACACAAAGAAGACAAAACATCAGAAGAAAAATACTAATATTACTAGCTCACTGACATGATTCACACACCGAAAAATCAGCTAAATCAGAGCACTTTAACAATATCACTCTTATGTCAAGAGACTAGTCTTGACAATTCTTATTAAATATAAGTGTCAACGTGTAATTTTCACACTAATTTTAATCCTTTAAAATCCTCGTTCATCAAATTCAGTACTTCTATCTTTTCTCCTCTAGTTCATCTTCCTCCTCCCACCCATCATCACTCTTTCCTCCTTTTTTTTTTTTCCCTAATGAACCACCACATTCAAACCTTCTCCCTCCTCTCTCCCAAACCTCTGCCTCCTCTCCTCTCCATCTAATGCTTGTTTGGGAGTTGGGACTCATATGTTTGTTAGGTGTTTGCATTTGTATATTGAAATTATCTGGGCTCCACTTATTGAAAAAATTGTGAGTAGTGTCCATAACTGTTTGAAGGCAAAGGACAAAGTTGGGTTGGTGGTTCTAATACCTTAGCCACGATTGCATGCCACAGTAAAAAAGGACCTATTTTATCCCAAAGTGTCTATTTCACATATTCATAAGAGAATGAGATGCCAATTTTTTTTTGTGCCTATTTTACCTTTTCATTCCTAATATATGGCCTTTTTCACATACCATAATGAAAGATGAGACAATCGAATCAAATACATATGTTGTCCATTTTCTCAAAATCATGATGGTATTATGTGCCAGCTTGAGGCACCAACAGAAGTTCATGTTCCCACTAATTACTGGTTTGGTGGACCCAATTTCAGCCTGCAGACCAATGTAAAATATGTAATTGAGAGCTAATAATACTGATATTGCACAAGTTCCTTTGGATGATAAAGATGTCCCTGCAATCTCATCAACTCTCTGAATCACTTTGTATTTGAGTTGAGACAAAAAATGAAGACCAAATAACTGCTGGACGACATGTCGACATATCATACTAGACATGAAAATCTTAATTAACGCCTTCTCTCAATCCTATAAATTCTCTACAATCAAATCCATATAAGAACTACTATTCATTTACACTCATAATATTTTCTACTTTATTTCCACCTCATTTTTTATCTGTATTTTTTTCCTACTCATTTACACTTAAAATGAATTGTGAATGAAGCATTTTCCTCCATATCCACTCAGTTTGTCTGCACTGGTTTGAATCAACTTAATATTTTTTGTTCTGAAACCCATATCTAACACTAAATTTCTTCTAAAAAATTATTTTCACTATAGAATCAATTAATAAATGTATTATTCGTAAGCTGCCACACATGTATGAGATCAATAGTGTACTAGTATATATATAGTAGGACCGTATCAGAGTAGACCAGACACCTAGTATTTGCAATTTGTTTGCCTGAGTTGCGGCATCAATATTATTGTGGTGGGAGGAGCTTCTCTTATGATGTTATACACACACATATATGAATTAATTGGTTTTTGATACTTCAGGTAACTTGGTCTGCATTGGCGTGGGGTAACTATAATGGTGTGCATTTTAGGAAAAAGGGTCACGTGCATTAGTTGAAAATTCAACTATGAGCCCTGCTTGGTTCCAGAGTCAGAATTTTCTTTTGTGTATTAAGATGTTTTCTTTCATAATTCATCCTACTGTAAAATCAATTTTTGGATTAAACATGGCTCATAAAATAAATCACTTTCATTTTTAACTCATTTCGTCTCTGTTTGGAAAATACAGGTGATTCTCACATTTAGTATGGATTCACATCAAATTAAAATAGTAGACAGTTGCTTTTGAAAAGATAGATTCACATTTAGTAGTAGTGTAGTACCAAAATTGAAACCAAGCATACCCTTCTACCATAATTAATTTTATCCAAATCAATTCTATTCACAATCAATCATATGATACACCTGAACCACCAAATATGTAATAAGATAAGAGTGTAGAACCACTTGGTGCTAATTTTAAAAGAAAAGTGGGCGTGAAAGAGAACAAAAGACTTTAGATATTAAACATTTAAGCTACACCAAGACCTTTTGACGATGTCTTCGGTGGGTTGGTTCAAAAATGAATCACGGTGATATAGTTACTATTCCCCACTTAAGTTACGAAAATACCCATTTTGTCTTTTCACTTCCCTTCTTTCTCCTTTACTCTCAGCCTCTCCTAGCTAGTATCCAGTGACATGCGCCGCCGCCGCCTCCAACCCCTGCTCCAGCTTTCCACAGTCTCCTCTTATCTATCATCCTTCATTCCTTCTATGGATCCTCTCCCCCACCTAGCCATTTCACCATTTGTAGCATGTAGATTTTGCACATAGTTGAAGAACCCTCCAAAGTTGAAGCTTCCACGAAATGTCTTTTGAGAAAAGCTGGCATCCGCAAAAAGAAAGTTGAAAACCACACGGGCATTATTCTAAAACTCTGATAAAAAAAAAGCACTCAACAACCAAATGCTTAATATCTTAAGAAGGATAACTAGACATTGTACCTGTTCTGAATCAATTTTCCAAAACATGGTCAACCCAAAACAATGAATCACATCAATTATACAACAAACAAAATCATAATTCCCAGAAACAAGAGACGAGCTTGCTTTCCAGAAAAAAAAAAACAAGAGCTTTAATTCCTTTTTGTTTAATTCTAATTCTCTTTCAATTGAGTAGAGAGAGAAAAACTACACAATGTGCATAAAAATGAAGCCTTTATCATCAAAATGTAAAAGAAAATAGTGAATTTTCAGAGTTTGCTGAAAATAGCCAGAATTGAGGCAGGCAGAGAGAGAAGCATGGAGAAAAATTGAAACTTTATGCAAAGAAAGAGGGGGATTGCTTGCACAGTTATAGAGAAAAAAAGAAAAGGAGAAAAGGAGGAGGAAGGAGGGCTGCAGTGGCAGCACCGTGGACCAAACAGTGGTTAAGGACGGTGGTTCGGCGGAGGGAGAGAGTTGCACGGTGGTGATTCAGTATGGTGGGAAGGAGCTGCGGGTTGGGGATTTAACGAGAGGGAACAATGGTTGTTGGTGGCTTCGCCATTGAGCTTGAACGACGGTGGTGCTGGGCAAGGAAAATGAAAGACAGGGAAGAACATTCTGGAGAAGTAAAGAGGGTAAAATTGGAAATAAGCTATTAAAGTTAATTGAATCTGAACCGTTAATTTTTTAATTAATATATCAAAGGTGTATATTGAGCTGAACTACGGTGATTCAGTTTTTAACTGTCACACCGAAGCCAACACTGACCTTTTTGGCACATGAAAGCTGCCACTCCAAGAAATGGCAACTAAAACAGATCTGTAATGGTTCATATACCACACTAGTACATAACATAATGCATACACCTCCAGACACACCGCTTTTTTTTTCTCTATCATTTCTTTTCTTTCAATTCTGTTACATCATATATTACATTACATTTATTTCTCATTTTTTTATCGCTATAGTTTACACTCATTTTTATCCAAAACAAATTTCAGAGCTTTAAAAGTATGGATAATGTTTCATCCACACCTCTCTTTTGAGGTGGAGAGGTGGAATGGTGAGAGAGATAGGAAGAAAAGAAAAAGTAAGAGAGAGAAAATATGAGATGTGATATATGATAAGATGAGAGAGATAGAAATAAAAAGAGGTGGAAATGAAGTGTTTAAAAAATGAGGTGTGTATATATCATTACTCTTAAAAGTATTACTTCTGACGGTGTGCACCAACTAAGATATAATACTATATTAAAGTTTGTATTCTAGTGAATAATAATTGATAAAAAATTCCCTTTTTCCTTTGGAGAATTTTCATGCACCTGATTAAGTGAAAAGCATAACTTTTGATAATCTCGCACGTCATTTTGATCCAGTCCCAGTAAAGAGCTGAGAGCTTTATTCAGTATGCCTGTAGCAAGTTCAGAAATAAAGCCTTTACCAATTTTGTCTCAAATGATCTTTCTTTTTCAACATTAAACACAGTGCTTAAGAAGTTTTCTTTTTCCATATATGATAGTATCACCAATTACAATTGTGTAAACTGTGACACTGTTTTACTTATTTTAACATATATACCAGATATTAACACCAATGGGAAAAATTACACGAAGTATTCATTGAAGAATAGTTGTGCAGTCACCGTCTTTTGTAAGCTTACAGGAGTAGTAAATTTCATGCCCCCTTTCTTGGTAAAGACCATGACAGCAATAAATAGGAGGGTTTCAATAAGGCTGGAAGCTATAATCTCAGTTACTATCACCATAAAATATGGTTTGCAAGTTAGACTAACTAATATTAACACATAAAAAATATATTATAAATGTCGTTAAACGATAACTCGAGTAATAAGAGCCGAAAAACCTAAAGGTGTAGGTGTAGAGATCAATCCCACCCCACCGAACTAAATATTACTTGTCCAAATAATAATATCAGTTCACATTAGTTCTATACTTTCTGCAACATTACAACCACTTCAACTTGATCAATCCCCATCTTTGCTAGTCATAAATGGTTTGTGTTTACCATTTTTACAAACTCAAATAACTCTACATTAAAGAAATTGCAGTTTATACAGAAGAGAATCAAATTCTCCTTCCAAAAAACCCACCCCTTTCCCCCTCCTTTACTTTAATACTCTTTCTAACACCACCACCCAATTTGTTCCATTTTTTAATGCAAAGATCATGTATCAAACTAGAATCCTCAACCAGAGCCCAAGTCAACCAGAAAAAAATTGCAGTAGTAAATAAAACCAACCAAAAGTGATACTCAAATATATCTATTAAGTGTGTGCGGCGGCGACCGAACTCAACATGTATCCACCTCAAAACCAACTCATCAAATCTGATCTGATCTACGCGTATTGAGATACGTGAAATCACACTGACATTAACTCTCACGCTAAACCAAACATCCACCAAACTAAACCTGATCTTGTTACTCCAAGAGAGGATTTTTAGCCATAAACGTCTCTTCTCTCTCATTGATATTCTCCTCCTCCATTTTCTTCCATATCATGCAACTATGACACCCCTTTTAACCTCATTCACCTCACAACATTTGTTACGCACACTTGGCCAGCTCATAACATTTATTCAACCCCATCAATCACCAACCCCTTCACACACTCTCTCTCTAGCTCTCTTACTTTCTCTCTCTAGTATTTCAACGTTTCTCTCTCAGATCTCTAGGAGCAACGTGATATTTGGGTAATCCATTCTCTCTTCTCTTCGAGTTGCGTTTCTTTCTGGGTTCTCTTCATCTCGTGCTTCCATTGCACTTTTTCCTCTCCGCATTGAGGAGGACCCTTCTTCATATTCGATTCATCGATTCTATACCCACATAGTTTTCTCACCAAAAACAGAGTCTTTTTCTCGAGAAAATGGCGACTGGGTTAGAGAGGGAAAGTGGGTTCACATTGTTCAGCGATGAAGAGCTGAGCGAGGTGTGTGGGGTGAAGCGTGTTGGGAACTGTGTCGAAGTCACGTGTGGGTGTACCAGCCATAGGTACGGTGATGCTGTTGGAAGGCTTAGGGTTTTCTCTAATGGGGACCTCGAAATCAGTTGTGAATGCACCCCTGGTTGCACAGAAGGTTTCTCTCTCTCTCTCTATGATGATGATGATGATTTTCGTTTTGTTTTGTTTTTTTGCTTATGTGCATGTTGATGGTTTATGATGATGAGGTTGGTTTTAACGTTGGTTGGTGTCATTATGGTGTTGTTTTGATCTGTTTTTGTTGATGGTGGGTTCACAGATGAAGTGTATGTTGATATGTCTCAATGAACTCGTTGGTTTGATACACTACATGATGGACTAGTAGAGTGTTTGTTATATGCAAATGTTAAAAAAATCTTAATAACATGGCTTGTTTTTTTTATGAAGGTGGCCTTTCTATACTTTGTAGTACATGTTTAATAACATAGCATAACCATTATAGTTGATACATGATCTCCCTACTTTACACTTCTTGGAAGTCATTGAAGTTTGTTTGGCAGAGTTTAGTAGACTATTGAGATCTTAAGGTATTGTTAGTCTATGATATGTAATGGGTTTTAATATTCTCCATGTTGTGTTTGTGTGAATGTGATTGATGGATATTTGTATTTGGTAGGCCATTGTCTGTGCTACATATAGGTAGTTTTTAATTTATTGGAAACTGGGTGAATAAGTGTCTTGGCAGGGGCTGAAAGAGTCTGATTTTATCAGTCACCGTGCATATCCATTATCAAGTTGTACTTCTTTCATGTGCATTATCCAGTGTTTATTTTGCTTACACAATGATATATATAGGTAGAACTTAGTAGAATATCTGCTCAGGAAGAAGGACTAGCTAGTATACCTCAGCTGACGCATGAGGATGTACTGATTTAAACAAGAAGTAATGGATGGTAACATTATCATAGCACGGCCAGGAGTGTATTGAAGTGATTGCTTCAATAAATTATACATGAAATACCGACTTAAGGGAACAATTTTTTATAAAGTAATGTTACACCATGCCATCATGATTGAATTTGAGAAATCAGTGACTGAATAAATGGATCATACGATTAAGCATGAATAACAATTTTGAAATTTCACTCACAAAAACGGGGTAAAAATATATAATAAGAGAAAGAATTCTTAAGCCCTCTGCTGGAGTCTTGAGGTGGATGAGTCCAAATTTATTCGGTTTATATGACTCTAATTCTTGAATGTGGTGGACAACGTGAGTAGATGATCCACTTATTACTTTCACTGTCTTTTGTTAGTATCATTTTATATTTTTCAGCCTACATTAATAATTGAGTTCAGGTCAGAGTTATACGCCTTTATGCATTCATCAAAAACTTGTTTCTGATTTTGATTCTCTATTTTGCATAATGTAATGAGAATTTGAAAATTTTATATATATCACAGTTCTTCTTCATGACCTTTTTTATCTTTATTATGATGTTTTCTTGTTAGACAAGTTGACTCCTGCTGCATTTGAAAAGCACTCTGGGAGAGAGACAGCTAAGAAATGGAAGAATAATATCTGGGTAATAGTTGACGGTGAGAAGGTTCCATTATATAAAACGGTGCTGCTCAAATACTACAACCAAGTCTCAAGAGGTGCTAATGGGTCTAATAAACACCAAAATGGTCACCGTGATGAGTTTGTTCGCTGTACTAGTTGCAATAAAGAGAGGAGATTCCGTCTGAGGACTAAAGAGGAATGCCGCATTCACCATGATGCTGTGGCAGATGCGAATTGGAAATGTTCTGATCTGCCATATGACAAGTATGTTTATTATCTATTAATATGCTATCACGAAGAAACTAAGTGGTGAATTTGTGTTCATGATGTTTGTTTGTAGGATTAGTCTTCATAAATTCACCATGCTTTGAAATTGAATGAATCTTGTTTACATTTTACACAAAATAGCTTCTTCTATCTTGCCACTTTCCAAGTTACTTCTTGGAGGTAGGATATGAAGATATAATATCCAGCAGGTCTTATTATCGTTTTATGCTCTAGAAATTCTGTATCTTTTTTATGCACTGAGACTTCATATGGAGCCATGATAAATAATTGTTTAAATCCATTATATCTTATCATTATAGTGAAACTTTGGTACCAATGTATGTTAATTAATCATTGAAGCCTTGAAGGTACCATGTCTTGGTGATGATACCATAAATGTTCCAAGCTGGAAGAGCTTAACCTGGCCTAGTTCTGGAATATACATAGTAGCATCTTAGTGATGATTATAGAGGTTTCTGAAACCAATTTTCTATTTGATCTGTGTTTATGTTTTTTCAAGAGCTAGTGATTTTCTTACACGGACTTAAATGCATCATCTGTTGTTACAAGTGCCTAAGTACCAAAATTTCAATTTGGTTAGCAGCTTGTAATGTGGAATTGTACATTGATTGGAAGTGGCCGAGGGACAAAAGTATACTCATTACTCAATATGGCATTGAGAAAATTTTGGGGTCCCGGCCAGGGATATAATAGGTAGATTCAAAGGTCAAAAGAAAACAAATTTCTCTCTGTTATTATGCTGTGATATCTTGACCGGTACTTGTACTGGTCTTTCCATGCCAGTTTTAATGTGATTTGCATTTGGTTGGTCTGTGTTCAATTTCATCTAGCAAAAGGAGAACAATGCTCTAAAAAGCTGCAAAATAAAGAAAAATAGTTTTCCGGTACTGGTTTGTCAGCTTGTTTATCCTCCATTTATACTACCATTACCATTGTCAGTTCTAATTATACTGTCATGCCTTATGATAATTAGCACTAACTGTCTTACCATACTATGTACTGTGGCTGATACTATTGTTGTAGGTAGCTTCTTGCACTTCATTATTTGTTTATTTGTTGGCTTTGACATTTTGGTTGGTTATTACACACGTTATTTCCTATTACTAGTGCACCTTTGTACATGAAAGATTTTTCACTTTAATTTAGTTGATTAAATCAGTCTAGTTTGGTGCTAGTTCCTCTTCACAATGTTTGTGGCCTTTAATTATATGGGATATCATAACTCATATTTGCTTTACTGTCTTTTTAACACAAGGTTCCGGATGAAAGACTCAAATTAATAGGACTCGTACTATTATTATGTGTAGCACTTGTTCTTGTTCATGTTTTTATTGTTGCATACTCAGCTGTACTAGAACTATATTGATGTATGTATATAATAACTTTTCAGAGTTACATGTGATAATGAGGAAGAACGAGCAAGTCGTAGAGTTTACAGGGGATGCAACCGCTCTCCAACATGCAAAGGTTGCACTTCATGTGTGTGCTTTGGGTGTGATGTCTGCCGTTTTTCAGATTGCAGCTGCCAGACTTGTACTGACTTTACAACCAATGCCAAAGCTTGATTCAGCCTTTCCATTCAATCTAATGCTCTCCAAGTTCTGCTTATTATGGGGATATATGTTTTATTTCCTAATTGGACCTTACCAGTCTGAGTTCAGCATTCATTGTTCTCTTTGACTGGATCATAAATTTCAATGTTAACAAACTTATTCTCTCTCTCTCTCTCTCTCTCTCTCTCTCTCTCTCTCTCTCTCTCTCTCTCTCTCTCTCTCTCTCTTCATATGTTAATTTGTTCATATATCATGGTATAAGAGAAAAACGTAAAAGGAATGACACAAAGTACTGATCTGATAATACTTTACCCGACCAGTTCCGTTATTTCTGGAAATGATAACAAATGTTTCCTAGTTCATTAATAGTGTCTATAGATGGTGGGGCATGTTAGTCCTCCATGAATGTGCTTACTTATAAGAGGGTCCACATGTTTTGTTTAGCTATATATATAATGATAGGAGGGGTTGCTATTGCCTAAAGGCATGGGAAAGGAACTATTGAGTCTGAAGTAGGCTGGTTAATCTTGCAAGCCATATTTAAATTCTATTTGTTAATGTTCTAAATCTCCTTATTCCTTTATGTAGTATGGGACCTTCAATTTCTCTTCCTGGTGTGGAGAATGGAACCTTTACATCTTTTTTCCTTTCTTCTTTTCAATGATTCCTTTCCATAAGATGAATTATGTTATTCTTTTCCTTCCCCAAATGTTGTAATTCCCACTTCATCACTTAAGAATATAATCATCTTGACTGAACTAGAATATGATTTACCTGGGTAGGAAAGATTATCACTATTTGGTTGTATGATCAGTTTCTTGAGGTGTCGTTAACTACTGACTAGTGCAGTGGTAGTTTGGATGGCCTAACCTAAATAAACGACGGCGGCATTTTCCATTGACCAAAATTAAGAGCACGTTTGTGACATTTGCAGCATTCCAAATCAGTGAATGGAGAAGGAAGAATGGAATTAGATTGAAATGAATGTACCTTATAATGGGTGACAACATAATCAAAGACATAAGTTAGTTGTATGATATTTTCCACTCATTGAAATTAAATATTAAATTGATGAGTGGAATAAAATTTGATAGAAGTGAAAATTCATTTCATTTGAAGGTGTAAAACTCAATTTTTTACATTTTAGTTTCAAAAAAAATTTTATATTCTACAATAGCAAGCTAGATCTTCAGGTTCTGCCTTGAATGACATTACTCGAGATTTTGATACTTTCAATAATTTCAATGGCCTGGGTAGAGGCATGAAAGAGTGCAAATGGCATTGATTGCAGAAAGGAAAATAGTAATGAGGTGATATCTGTTTCAAGCTTAATACGAGATTTTTACTGGTGCTTCAAATAAGTAGTACTTTTCAGTTATCATTCTTGAGTACGGTGATAAAATATATTAGCATGATTCAGCGCATTAGAAGTGGAAGGTGTTTCAAGGTGCAACTTCAGTCAATCCAGTAAACAAACAAGATCATCAGCACCAAGCTAATCAAGAAAAAATACTTCCAAAGAACAGATAATACACGTAAATAGGAACTCATCTATTTTAGGATCTTACTGCATTAATTTCAAATTTCAACAGAGATGCCTATACGTCTTTTAAAACAAGAATGTTGCTGGCTCAGGATCCCAAGCGCAAAAGCTAAGTGCAATCCTTGCAGAATGGCCCTACTCTGACAGATTGTTTCAAAGTGAATTGCACAATAACCTTCACTTGGCTGGTCGCCACCCTTTCCTACCGCGACCACGATAAGTGTTTCTCCCACGACTAGCAGATGAGCCTGGATGAAATTGAGAGGGGGAGCCAGAAGCAGAATTAGAATTCCAATTAGGGTTTCTTTCTGGTTGCGATTCAGTAGATGGAAAACCCTGCTGTGCAGGAAAGTAGGGTGGTGGAATCTGTGAGAAGGGTGAGCTCAAACCAAATGCCATTTGATTTTGAGGCATTTGGTTCTGACCCAGATAGTTTTGAGGCATTTGGTTTTGACCCAGATGGTTTTGAGGCATTTGGTTTTGACCCGGAAGCCCCTGTGCTGACATGGCTTGTGCAAATATATTGGGCTGCATCCCAGAAAGCATATTTGTGAGAAGAGATCCAGGATTGGGAAGCAATTGCTGTTGAAATTGCATTCCTGGCATAGGCAACTGATGAGAAAATTGAGTGTTTTGAGGGTAAAATGGTATGCCATTTGAAGGAAATCCATTAGGAGCCATAACATGTTGTGGCTGCTGCGGAAATGATGTCCCATTTGTCCAAACTCCATTTGCGGCAAAGTTAGGACCTGCATTTAAGGGTGGAAATGGTGGAACTGTGGTGGTTCCCCCCAAAGGACCTTGTCCAGTGCCAGAAAATGATGAATGATTCCCACGATCAAGCAATGGTGTTGCAGGTGCATCGGAGGTGGAAGGTACCACATACTCATTCAGTGAAGACTGATATCTATTGTTTTTTTTCTTGCCCTTGCCAGGATTTTGATCATTTACACCTCTCTTTGACAATCTTTGCATTCTCCTGTATTCAGCCTCCTTCTCATCATCTGAAAACTCAAATTCATCATCCAACTCCTCATCGTTCGCACCAGATGCATCATACCCTTTCTTGTAAACATCTTTGTTTTTAAGCACATGATCGGCAAATTCTGGAACAAACGAGATCAAGGTTCCCCCTTGGATGCTTGCAGGGACTTCATCTTCAGAATTGAATCTCACAACATAATAAGGGTTTTTGACTGGTCCAAAGACTTCATCAACTATGCCTAGTGGTTTTTGGCTTTCAGTTAACCAGAGAATAGAACCCTCATTAAGTGGGTCATGCTTTTCCACTCCTTCCACAATGACTTGAGCACCAAGAGTCTATAAAAGTAGGAAGTTGATTTAGTTGATTCTAAAAAAATCAGTATCTATTTCCTTTCGTCACTATGACCTATAGCAACAAACACTTAATTTAACACAGATAAGGGGTCACCATGCAATTAATAATCCAATGCTAACATTTCTCCAATTATTAGAGACTAGGTTTCAATGAGCTTACCGACATTACAACTCCCACTGGCAGAATTTGATGGTGTGGTTCTAAGCTCGCGTTTACAGGCGGAACTGGAGGCAAATTCTGCAAAGTTAACACCATTCAAAAGAAATCCCAGGAGAAAAATAAAATTACACAATAGCTTGTAACCAGGTGTACTGGGTAGTCAAATTAGCTACAGACATTACTGGATAAACTTCACCCTGAGTCTGTGTATTGCACCAAGCGTGAAGAGATTATCAAAGTTTATCAAATTCTTTAATTCTAAAATCTTGTTTATGCTTCAAAATAAAAGGTCAATAGCCTAGACTTTTAATTCCTGTGATAATAGTAACTGGCATAAAATAATCTCTTCAGATTAAACCAAACTCAAATAAACATCTTGGGACTGAAAAGAAAGGATCCAAACCCAGCAGATTCATGTGTGTAAGAAAAAGCAAAACAGAGTCTACATTCAACAAGCTCTAACTGATAATTCCCAATGAAGTACTGAGCCAGTTTGAAAAAACTTGTTCACTAAACACTTAAAAGGGGAAAGAAAAGGTTGAACTAATCTTGCAATAATTATGAGCCATCCATGTAATAGCTTCCCCATAAGCTTAAAATCAATTTCTACACCTCAACTTATTAAAAAAAAACTTCTCTACAAGTATCTTTGAACTTATAAGCACTTATACTAATCT
Source organism: Lotus japonicus (assembly GCF_012489685.1). Lineage (NCBI taxonomy): Eukaryota > Viridiplantae > Streptophyta > Magnoliopsida > Fabales > Fabaceae > Lotus > Lotus japonicus. Next base: position 87,333,822 of record NC_080043.1, on the reverse strand, counting down.
CAGTTGAAAAGCTCCTATCAGCTACAAACTAACTGCAAAATTAAATTAGCAAATATTTATTTTATGAATTTAAAAAAAGGGAATACCTGAATCTCATTCTTTGATCTGATGGGTGCTTCAACAGCATCATCATCCTCATCACCAATAATATCATCATCATTGTTGCTCCAACTAATCATCTTGTCGTCATCAGAACCACTTATCTCACCTTCCTCAACTTCCAAATCACCAGTAACACCGCGTTTCTCCTTCTTCTCCTCCTCATCATCATCACTATCGCTGCCACTACTACTACTGCTGCTTTCATCATCACTACTACTGCTCTCACTGTCAGAAGAAGAACTCTCCTCAGACTCTGAATTCTCACTTTCACTCTCAGATTCACTATGAACCTCATCACCATTCCCCTCAACTGATTTTGAAAGAGGGGTACCTGTTAAACTGATTTTCTCCACTCCTTCCACTATGGGAGTGGCCGCACAACCCAAACTCTCAAGCTTTTCAGGCTCCGACCCGTTATTGGGTTCCTCAATGGGGATGGTCGCACAGCCCAGAGTTTCAAGCTTTTCAACCTCCGGTGGTGGTGTCTCCGTCGGAATAAGATTCGGGTCAAGCTCCGACCCGTTGTTGTTTAGGGTTTCCATTGTTTCGAAGGTGAAATTAATGGGGGCTGTATCGAATGCGAAACCAAAAGTTTCAGAGTGAGGGTTGGTGCTGTCTGGTGTTTAGCAGAAGCTTAAACCCTAGATGAAAGGGGTTTTGGAAAGTAATGATACAACAATACGAATGCTACGACGCCGTTTGACAACTCTCCATTTTTTAATCGTAAAAATCCTCTCCATGTTTTGTTTGGTCTAGTGACTCTAGTCAAACTCTCTCCAAAAAATGATTTGATTTTTTGGTACAGTTCCTTTTCAATATTTTTTAGTCCACTCTCATGTTGATTGTTGACAAAAAAATAGGACTTGGATCTATTGTGCTTTTGATATTTTGTTTAGGAGGAAAAAAAAAAGAGAAAAATGAGTAAAAAGAAAGATGATGGATTATTGATGATTTGATACGTTTTTATAAGTTATCTAAATTAATCATTTTCATAAATGAGATATATTGACTTATCATTCATAATAATTATAAGTGAACCGTGCGTTTGTAATATTTTAATAAATGGAATCACTATTTAATATCATGATTTGTAACGCACGGGGTAGTATTTTAATATCATGTTTGATACATTCCATTCTTATGAAGAAAAAATTACCCTAGAATTGATTGAATTTCCTATTTTGAGTGGTAAATCACCTCATGCTATTAAAAGTCACTATAAGCGTACGATTGAAATTTTGGTTGAAAAAAAAAAATTTGTGCCGGCTAATTTCAAATACCATTCATAATACCCTAATTTCCCTACATTTTTTAACTTGCATTGAGAAGTAACCCTAATTCTGAAATTTCTATATAAATCACCTCATGTTATTCTTCAACTTTATCAGTCCTTCCAATTCCCACCAACTATTAGTTTTGAAAATTCTGAATATTACCCATCAAACACTCATCTTTTTGAACTCAACTTTCGGGAGGATACGTCCACTATCAGTGAGCCTTTGTTAATTATTTTGTAGTTATATTATTCGCACTGTATTAACAATTTCTGATATCTGGATATTTTAGATATAATCGGTGTTTTGAGTAAGGTTGGACGAGTACAAGAGTTCACAATCCTTAGAAAGATTGAGAAGGTCGTCTGAATTGATCGACCTTTCTGCAGCAGGGTAAAATTACCTAGGTACCTCGACCACTAAAATTGTTCAACGGAAAAATATGTATTTTTATGAGATTTTTTTTAGTCTATGTTATAATGTTGTTTTTTTTACTGATGTAGGAAATTCCAATAGATATGTGCTGGAATGGAGCCAACCAGAATTTTGTATCGACCAACTCTTTGAAGAACCTCTCATGATCAAGTAGCGCTGCTAGCTATCGTCTGAACGTGAACAAAATAACTGCATTTATTTTGTTAATAAATCTCGACAAATGCACGACAACATCATCTCCATGAAGTATATGTGGATATATTTAGGTTGCATGGTCTGAAATATGGAAGACATAATTCCTTTTTCATTTGTATTATGAAAAGTTGTTTTGTTTATTAATTCTTTGGGTAGGTTGTGACCCAATTCCAATAATCAATTATGTGATGTTAAGTTACTTTTAGAAATTTAAGTAATAATTCAATGCATGAAAACTTATGTAATATTTAAAAATATTATAATTGAGGTGGAGTAGTAATTAGGTCGACCAAAATGGACTCAGGTTGTGAGTGTGCTTAGCTCAACCCACTTATGGGGTGGGTTCAGTTGGAAAAATACAGGTTTACATTTAGATGAATGATTTGTCTTCGCTCAATAACTTAATGGGCTACACAAATGAAAAAAAAATAATTAATTTCTTATCTCTTTTTAAAGTATGATCATTAACTACAAGATATAAGGTTTGTTGGCGTTTCTATAAGGTTTGTTTAACATTTTTAAATTATACACAATTTATATTTGTATTGGTTATTGATTATTACTCTTATATAAATTTTTTCCTTTGTAGGTTCTATAGCTCAAATATGCTTGATTAACAACATGATTGGTTATGAAGTTTTTATCATTAATCATGAACTACAACTTCTAATAAGGGTTCATGTTGTTGTTATTGTTATGTTTAACTTAGGCTTAATTGCAACTTTGGTCCCCGACGTTTACCAATTCCACGATTTTGGTCCCTCACCTAATTTAATTACATGGATGGTCCCCGACGTTTTAGGCCGTGTGCAACGTTAGTCATACCGTTTATTTCTTAATGGATGAGACTTACGTGGACGTCCAATTGGAGAGAGAAACGAGGTATGAGGAGAGAGAGAAGCACGTGAGTATCACTTGACCCTTATCTGAACCATTATACCCAAACTCCTGACCTCCCTAAAACGAAGAAGGTAACACGATTTAGATCCCTAGGGTTTCAGATTTCGGTATAATGGGTTCATATAAGGTTCACGTGAGTTCACGTGATACTCACGTGCTTCTCTCTCTTCTCATACCTCCTTTTTCTCTCCAACTAGACGTCCACGTAAGTCTCCTCCATTAAGAAATAAACGGTAGGACTAACGTTGCACACGACCTACAACGTCGGGGACCATTCATGTAATTAAATTAGGTGAGGGACCAAAATCGTGGCATATGTAAACGTCGGGGACCAAAGTTGCAATTAAGCCTTTAACTTATTTCAATTTCAATGTAATGCATTCCTTAAAAACTGAGTTCTTATTACTATTCAAGTGTTGCCATTATGAGGTCTATACAACCTAATCAAATTAATATATTTACTGTGGTCATCCATCTACATGTTTGTAACATATGTTCGGTTTCATCTTTGTTCTACTTACTGAAAAGAGCCTAAACTAAGTTAAAACATATTTCTACTGATTCATTTTTACAATAAATTTAATCGCCGTGCAACGCACGGGAAAAGAACACTAGTTTGATGATAGAAATAACGAAGAAATAAAGTTAAAAGACATTTTACCCTAAACTAATGTGATATATTATTTATTATTTATATTATATTATGTTGTTTTATAACGAATTGGGATATAAATGGACCCATATAAATGTAAGGAAAAATTACACATCTTCCCTAAAATTTATTATTATTGCACTGCTTTCCCATCTAATTTGACAAATGCATTGACATCCCTTCATTCCTATATCATTTATAATTATAGAATGATGCTGAGTGTTTTAATAATAAATCTCAAGGGAGGTTGGTGCAATAGTGAAAAACTTGAAGGGAAATTAGTGCAATGTTCCAAATAAAAGTAATGTTGATTTTCATCATTATAGTATAAACTCTTTAAATTAATACTCGGTAAATTAATAAACTCTCTAAAATAATAAATTTGTCCGGTCCCGACTTGAGCCAATGTAAAAAATTGAAAAACTCGATAAAATAATAAGATAATAATTTTTCGGGAGATCCCTTTATAATTTTCGGTCCCAAGAAAATCATAAATTAATAATTCATAGAAACTGGAAAAAAAATATTACATTCTATTGAAATAATTCAACAGTTGTCTGTTTCCTTTAATTGCACATTTGCTCCCTCATCTTTCACCTTTGTGCAAAGTCTCTCCTCCATGTTTAAAATGAGCGAATTTGCTCCCTCATGTTTCAATTTGTGAAAATTGGGCCCCTCCGTTAAGTTGCCATCCAAAATTTAACAGACTTTACTAATGTGGCCTCATTACTTGACGTGGCTCTGACGTTGCACGCCATTAGGATGCCATGTCACATAAATTCCTTTTCTTTTCCTTTAAAAATATTTCCTTTTTCTTTTAACTTAATTTTTTTTTCAAATTTTTATCTTCTTCAACCCATTACACAGCACCACCACCACCACCACCACTCCCTTCTTCTTCTTCCCTCTTCATCCAACACCATGAATTTGAACTCAAATCGTACACAGCAAAACCCACAGATGTTGAATCAAACTCAAACTACCTAGAAAACGGGATGAATCAACAACAATTTTCTCCCTGATTCAAAGTAACACAACCCATAAAGGGTTTCAAGCACAGCCCCTGAGCTCCGCCGCGGTCACAACCACTAGAAACGCAGCAACGACCGCCGTCCTCCCCGATCTCCCCATCGAAGGTCTTTGAATGAGTTTGATTTTCTGGGTTTTCATGAGACCATGGAAGAAAGAGGATGAATTTTCTGGGTTTGGTTGAAGAAGATGGGAGATGGAGGTTTCAGGAAATCTAGATTTCATATGAAGAAGAGATTTGAGATTGAGAGGTGGGTTGAGGGAACGAGGGAGGGGTGGTTTTTGGCACTGATTCTGCAGAGGGGATGAACGAAGAACAATAAGGAGGGAATGTTTAAATGGGTTCTTCATTTTGTTTGTTAATTTTTTAGAAGTTGAAGAGGGGGAAAGATCACAGGAAGAGAACATTGGTGAAGAAGATGTTTTTTTTTTTTGAAATTTCATGGTCCTTTTTTACGGTATATATATTAATATATTAAAAACATTGGAGGGTAGGTGTAAATAGGAAACAGTGGTGCAAATAGCAAGCCATGTCAGCTAATTCTGTTAACTTTTAAACGGTTCACTGACGGAGGGGTCTAGTTTTCACAAATTGAAACATAAGAGAGCAAATTCGCTCATTTTAAACATGGGGGAGAGACTTCGCACAATGGTGAAAGATGAGGGAGTAAATGTGCAATTAAGCCGTATAATTACTTAAAAACTCTTTAAATTAATAAATTTCTCCGTTATTAATTTAAAGAGTTTGTACTGTATTTAAAAATTAGATACATGTATTACCATCAATGTAAATAACTAGGTAGAATTATCAATGTGATTTAAATTGCGATCACGAACCCAAAATTGTCATATTAATCACATTCATCTATAACTTCTCACAATATCAAAAATATGATCACACCCACAATTGTCATATTAACCACATTTATCTATAACTTTTCACAATATCAAAAATATAATGCGACTACAAGTGCAATTGCGATCACAGTTTAAAATTAATACGGCTAAGATCAAAATAGTTCGTGATGGAAAGGAGGACATGTTAGGAACATAGGAAACTCTCCAGCATCAATAAGTCCAGGGAGTCAAAGGGAGAGTCACCGGCGCCTAGCTCAGTGTCTGCAGCAAGGGCCTGGGGTCTGATGAAGAGGACTATCTAGTTTTAAAACGTTGTGGTAGTTTTAGTATCTATTCGCAGGTGATGGTTTAATCACCTCGACGATCAAATAAAATTATATCTCGTTAAAAAGGACACGATTGTCAAGTCAGCAGAACATGTAATTCAGTTGAATTATAAACCATTTGTTTATAAAAATACCACCAACAATCCTATGAAAAAGTCATCTGCCGAGAGAGCCATCTCAAACAATGTTTCTATATATGCACAACTAAGATTTCTATCTTAATCATGTGGTTTGATTCAATCTTTGCCAGGAAACCAAGAAAATAAATCCAAGTACAGTAAGCAAGGCATAAGATAATGGTAACTGAGGAAATCAATTTCCGGGCATAACCATAGGGGGAAAACATTATCTACTGCCACGTCATAGAGCTGCCATCATTGTCCCTCTTGCTGCCTCGCGCTTCATCGCTGCAGCCTTGCCACTGCCGCGGAAGTACATCATTACTTGCTGCAAATAGTCAAACAAGAAAGTTTAAGGAGAGAAGAGAGCATCCCAACTTACTAATAATTACAGTGTTAAAAATTATAGAAACCTGAATAACCCAGATGCTCAGCAGTGACTCAAGACAGAATAATCCAAACCCAATGAAGTAGAATATCTGCAACTCAGCACAAGTATGAACATCATTAAAAGTGAAATCATGACTTGAAAATATACCCGACGGAAACAGTAATTATAGTATCCAACTGCAACTTCTAAGAAGCTAAAGGGCATTATAGAAGCCAAGAAATACTCCTGTAATTACCTAAAATAGGTAGGGTAGTATATTTAAATGCAGTTTTGAAATTTAAAAAAAAAAGAAATTTAATCCTTAGTACCTTACAGCCCATAAATTATAAGCCACTTTCCCTTCCCTTCAAAGTCCCCCCCCCCCCCCCCCCCCCCCCACACTTTTGGAGGGGGCAAAATTTGAAGGGAAGGGATTTTAACCTCTCATTTATCCTCTAAACTTTTGAACCACTTGAGATATATGTAAATGAGACTTGGGGAAAAAAAAGTGATGAGGCACACATTTAGAAGTTAGAACATACCCCAACCAATGCATGATCGCCCAACACATCAATTGCAGCCAAAATACCTCTGTCACAACATAACAGCATAAAACACAAAAGTTAGTTCGAGCAGAAGTGGACGATTAAACAATTTTTTTCTCATATTATTGAACTACAAAATCATCGAGAACATACAGTCAACCCAAACACAACAAAAAATACAATAAATACATGATTAGAGACAGTCTGCAGTGTTTTCCTTGCCTCCCTAAGATCAAATCAATAAAAGAGTAGCGGCTGAAGATAATTAGTTTGCAAAATACCAACATAAAGTGTAGATTAGAAGGACACTCACGTGAGAGATTTTCCTTTGAATATAATTGGTGGCGCAACTGCAGCAAAAATGCAAAAGACGATGTGCAACTGCTTATAGAAAATAGTAAAAACGAGATGAGTCACAAAATTAGTGCAGAATAAGTGAGTGCAGTGAGAAAATACAAAAAAAAAAAAACTTGCCCCGTATGACAAGAAAAACCAGCCAAACTTCAGCGCACTGTCAGTCCTGTAAAAGGAGGCGGTACACAATTATAAAACAGAAACAACAGAAATATCAGACAATAAAATCAATAATAAACCATTGAATAATCCATGCAGTAGACTGGTTTCTGGACACAAGATAAATGTTCAGACAAAATCACAATTTTACAAGTCAATGCTTTTTAATGCAATTTGGAAGAAGGTAAAGCCTCAACAGAGTCCACCCCTCTCCCCCATCCCTCTCATAACCCTTATACTTCTGGTGTCCCTCTTCAGAAAAAATCAGATCAAAGAATTGCAGAAGGTAAACTTAGCACCGAAAAAATTTATCAACTTTTGCAATGATAGTAATGCCTATCAAATGCTCACATTCTCCCCGCATGTTATCCAGGAGTACAAAATGCTCTTACAGAAAAAATGTGAAATATTTGAAACTTCATAATTGAGCAAAATCAAGCTGGATGATATAGATCATCATGTTTTACATTTTTTTCAGAGGTTAACACAGGCTGAAAATTTTATGAACTGATGTCCCTATGCTAAATTACAAAAATTGGATTAATCATATTGAACAGTACCTCATAGCACGATAAAGAGGGCGATACCACATTACATAGGATCCTGGAGCTCCAGAAATAAAATAGATAATAGCAAGAAACCAGATGGTTGGACCTACATCACAAAACAAGTCTCTAAATATTAAGAATGAACTAACAAGACTAATGGACCCATTTTCAGTTGACACTTTTAAGACAAACCTTCTCCTTTGATCCAAGCAGTGGTAACTGCCACAAAATTCCACGAGAGGCACAGAACCAAACCTGCAGATTATTTCAAAAATGAAAAACTAAGACTCATACAATAATTAAATTAAGAAAAATGAGTATTTATAGCATATTGATGCTGTTGGAATTATAGGGATTTAGTAAAGGAGGACAGGACACAATAAAATTATGAATGATCTAAAATACTAAATTACGAAAACAAAACATGCAAAATGATAAACTACGGAAAACACACTTTAAGAAATTATCAAAGATACTAAAAAATATTCTAAAATACAATCACAATATTATGCAATATTTTCTAGATATTGAACCATGTGCAATAAAGGATTGTGGAAATGAGAGGGTGGGGGGGGGGGGGGACTTTAAAAGTTATAACGTGATTTTCTTTAGGACCGCACTAGCAATGCCTATTTTACACAGAAGAGAACTGCTATAGTTAATGGAATCTGATAAACATTATCACGCAAGCAGAACATAGACACAGTTGAAAGTAGTTTGATTTACTTTCACTTTAAAACATGAAACTTCCTTGAAAAATTGCAGGTCTTTTATGAAGAGGACTGAGGAAATAATATTTCTAATAAGACAAACACATGTAGGTTTTCGATTAATGAAGTTTGGTAATGCATTCAACAAGCATATAACAACAAAACATAAGGTTACTAATTACTAACATACTGGAAATATTAAGTGAAAGACATGACAGTACTTTTATAATTTTTATTTTAAGTAAAATATCAATTTCAGCTCTAATTTTGTCGCTCATATATAAAACGGCTTTGAAATCATTTTGTGAATTATACTAAAAGCTTCCATATCAATTACAAATTACAGATTACAGATAATAATTCATAAGAGAAACATATCTAGATTTTGTTAATATTAATTATCAAGAAGCAAGTAGATCTACTTTAACACACTCTAGACAGAAGTTATATAGTTTAACATACCCAACCATGTCGTAAATGCAATATACTGGATCCTTTGAAGATGTATTGGTATTTCATTTGCAATGTCATGATGAATGATGGGGAAAAAAGGTGGCCAGTTTTTTTCCTCTATAACTATTCCAGCTGTAAACCAAAAAAAAAATGTAAAACACCAGAATGATGACACTGTTCTTGTTAGCTTCTGTAAGAATATATGAATTCAAACACCTCGTGCTATAGCATCCTCCCTTCGTTTTAGTTCCTACAAAAAAAATCATGAGATTATCAATTTCCTGACTACACTGCTGATATAATAGCTTAATGGCCAAGATAATCTATAGCATGGTTAAGGAAAACAAATGTGGTGTTAAAAATCTGACATAACAGTTACTTAAAAAACTGAACTAAATTCTCAACCCAAGGTTTACCCATAGAGTAATACTAATATATTAAAAAGAAAAAGGACAAGTGGCCACATGATTGAAGAATTAAAATAAGCCACTCATGCTACCAATTAGGCCCAATGATATGAAATTAAAATTGATAGAAAAAGAATCATTACAATTTATTCACCCTATATAAAATAACAATGAAGGCCCCGTAGCTTATTGACCTTATCTTACAACCTATAAGTTGTTTTGATTTTTTTTTCATCCACTGCTCAGATTAGTTTATAAATAAGCACTGATACCTACTTATAACCTATTTTGAGCTTATTTCATTAAGCTTGTCAAATTAGTTTATGAATAAGCGCTTAATTAAGTTGTTTACCCAAACACACCCGAAATGTTTAATCTGAAAAACAAAGTATTTAGCTTGTATGGAAGTTGTGTGCTTGTGCTTTAAAGATATCAAGCAACATATTAGGATGGATCACCTGTTCCCTTCTTTTCAATTCTGACTCTTTAGCTTGAAGTTCCTTCTCCTTCGCTTTGGTATCCTAAAGTTAAAAAGAACATAATTAAATCTTTGGTCAATACAGCATTGAGACAAATAGTTTTGATATTTATTTCAACATTTTCACAATTTAGTCTACCTTTGAGCTGTCAAGAGGGATGTCAATAGTTGCCCCACTTTCATAAGGCTCTGGAGAAAGTGGTGAGAGCCTTGAGTTTGCCGAGGGAACACTTCCAGGGTTCTTCCATTTCAAACAATTATGTATTAAGTTAATAAATAAACAATATTTTCTTTACATCTTATGCTTGAAAAGTAACAAAAAGTTGCTAACTGTTCGCTTATATTTTTACAGTATCTGCTCCATTTATTCAGTTTCCTGTTGACATATTATCAGAAAAGAACACAGCCAAGTCACCACACCAGCTTGCAAAAAATTGCACCAATCTACCTCCATCCCAAAACCAACTGTCTACCAAAGGAATAACACAAAAAGTACCAAGAAAATAAAATAAGCTTCACAGGAATAAACCATTGTTGTTAATCGCAGAAAGCTGAAAATCCGCTATTTCAAGCCCTCATAGCGGAAAATAGCGGCAGAATAGCGGTGAGCCCTCAGAGCGCTACGCTATAAATAAGCACCGCTATTTGACAACACTGAAATAAACTGGTTCTCGACTTCAAGAAACAGAAACAATATAACATATTTGCAAGTCGGACCAAAATTTAGCTGTTGCAGACCTTTGAGTTGCAAACTTGTACTGCCCTACTTACTATGAAATCAATATGGGGAATAAACCTAGGCAATCTACTAATTTATAAGATTACAAGACAAGAGCACATTGAACACTGACAGACTAAGAAGCAAGCTCCACTCTTAAATTATCCAATGATCAGATTTTATTTTCCATAGCCTCGAAACTCCAAACAAAGAATAACTCATGACCGCCTTCAGATAACTCACACAAAGCCTTTTCTTCCGGTGGAACCTTATCAAGTTTACCACACTACCGATGGGTACCTTCCAGCGTATCAAGAATAAGTAAGTCCCTAGACTGCTTATGAAGGGAAAAATCCTACAATATCAAAATTCCAGTTTTTCAAATTCCAGGTAGTAAGACCTGTTCCAGCTAACACCCTTGCACCGTTTCACAATCAAAATACAGAGGATACATATCAAAAGCTAACCGCCGATTCCTATGTTTGTCAAAACATGGTAATGTGAAGTGCTGCTTGTTATGCAATGGTCTCAGTTGAGGGAAAACTTACCGTAGTATAAAATGCACCTCCACCATAACTTGATTGCCCTGATCCTTTTGCTGCTCCTTTCTAATATAATTAATGAAAATGTTTAATGCTTTAGTCCTTAAAATGATAATAAAATAAGAAACGCAACACAATACTCAAAGTTTTACTCATTTCAAAAATATATGGGTGAAGATCAAATATAAAACAAACCATGTATAGTCTAACACGGAAGCTAGATATAAGGAGAAAAATGACACAGTTTCTTTTCAAACCCCATTACTCAGCAAATATATTTATAAATTAACTACATTAATCAACCACCTTACCACCCCAAAAAACCGTCCCGAGATCAACCACTGTTTGTAATGGTTCTGTCACAAATGCTTAAACAAATTAATGGCCCTAAGCATGCTTGAACGAATTAATCCACCAAAAAAATAAAGCCTGCATATATGTTTTTTAAAACCTAAATGGCTAAATGTTGTTCAGCCTTATAATGCAAAATTATGGTTCAACAACTGTAAACATCCCGTTGGTAAAAACAAAACAAAATCAGATAACAATTTTCTCAAAATTTAGGTTTTGGAAAGACCTAATCTGAGATACGAAGCAGATAAACCTCAAAATTGAGTGACAGTCAACAACATTCAAATTATGCAATCACATTCAACAATTCATCCAGAAGCCAGCCACAGTAACCTAACCAAGACGCATTTATGTACACTACATTACGAGTTCCAATTCATCAATAACCTAAAATGCAACAAAGGGAAAGGATCGAATCCAATCCAAGTCCAACCGTTCCGTATACAAAAAAATAAAAACGATATTTACATGAAAAATTACACAGCGAAGCGAGAAACAGGAAATTGGAATGAGAAAATGTGAGAGGAGATTGAAGGGAACTACTGACCGCAAAGGGATTGACCTCGACCTCTTCGTGTTCGAAGGGGTTGGGGTCGTAGCGGCTCATGAGGGATCTACGAGTATCTTGGGAATCGTAGAAGAAGAGATAAGAGAGGAGAGTGATGAAGATGATGTTGCGTGCCTTGGAATCCACGGGTTTTTCTCTTTCGGATTTTGTTTGTTTGGAAGAAACTGCCACTACACACAAACACGCACTGAGTGTGAGTGTGAGTATGAGTGAGGAGTCGAAAGTGCCAAACGGTGGAGCTTCATGCATATCCTTTTATAACCCACCACCTTCTACCTTTTCGGATTTTCTAGTTTTATTTTGGAGAATAATTTCAATTAAAAGAATTATTAAAATGTGTGCATAATATATTAAAGAACAATATATGGAGGTAATACAAGATAAGCTTAATTTCACTGGTTTTTTCGATACAAAGAGTCATCACACGATGGTCGCGCCAGCCATCATCTCTGATATAACTTGTTAGGGAGTTGGGGTGCTCATGGGCTAAGAAAACAAGACAGCAAAAGAATCAGACACGCACATCTTTATCGAAGACCTTAAGGCAATAACTTATGCAACACTTCTCTTTTGTTGTCTTCACTTCATAATCTTAACCAATGTGAGAGAGGAGACATCACACTTAAATTACTAACCGATAGCAACAATAGTGCTTGTGAATGAATATATAATTATATATGGTCGATAGTAAATTTTTAAAATTGAAAAACGACTAAAGACTAAAATTGAAATCATAAAGAGTAAATTACTATTTTGGTCCTTGAAAAATATGAGGTCTCTCATTCTAGTACCTAAAACATGGGAAATATTATTTTCAATAGTGAAAGAACAAAGCATTTAATTAATCCTTGAAAACCAAAAAAAATGTGATCAATTTAATTCCTAAAAGGTAAAAGGGTATTCAATTTGAATAACTCAAATGACTAAAATGTGAACAAAGCATAGTTTCAAAAAAAAAAAGAACAAAGCATATCTCTCTTGTCTAGTTGTCACTCTCTTTCTGAAAATATCATTGAAAACGAGATATCATTCCCTTTTAATTAGTTCTTCTCCCCTAAAATTTGGTTAAAAAAAGTTAACTTTTCTGCCTCTATAATTATATATGAATATCTTCTTTAGCCACCACAAAAGAAAGCTCCTGTGAACCATCTGAAAGTCATCTTGCAACAAATACTCAATTATTTTTCTGGGCCAGTTGGATTTCTCTTTTCGGTGTATACAAGGGACCTGTCAATTTCAATTTAGCATGAAACGTCACGTAGCAGACATTCTTTATTTATTCATGTAGCACATTGCATAAACCATCAGCCAAAATTTGGTTTGATGGTGAAATTTAGTGCTCATCAGTCTGCTATAATTAATTTGTTTTCTTCTTCTAACATAATGTGTCTTTCCGGGTTAACCATTATAATAAAGAAATTAATCATTGAAATTTTAACAACTTAGTATTTTGTTATGTATATGCATATAAATGTCTTGACAACAAATTAATTTAAAATTTCTCAAAACTAAAAGTTTTATTTTTTAATTCTTTTGTTTTTTTATATTAGTTTAAATGCCTGTATTTTACAAAAAGCACAAATATGATGCACAAGACAAGTACACCATGGTTTGAATGAAAATATCTCTTACGACTTTCATTCAAACCATTGATTTGGATTTTACAAAGTGCAGCTTACCTAAATCAAAATGCTCTCTAATTTGAATCTTCAAAATTTAGTGTGATAACTAATAGTTCAATTTAACCAAAAACAAATAACTAAACAAAATCGATGATGGGAAAATTTGATTCTGAGGCTCCCAACGCAATTTATATTCGGAGCCCGTTTGGTTTACCGTTAGTAAGTATGTAAATAGGAAAATAACATAACCCGAACACTTTTAAACTGTAAACCAACTCTCAATCAAAAGATAGACTGAACGGTCACTAAGAAAACGACAATAGATGTCTTCCTCTAGTTTACAAAGAACAATCAATACTAAATTACAAAGCTTGACTTGATTGTTCAAATGATGAATATAAAAACCACAAGGATGCACTATGGCATTACATTATCATTATCAAGAATTCAGAAACAATATTTATGAAACAAATGGGTTAGTTAGCACGCCTATCACTAACATTAACATGGCCTGTTTCAATGAGCTATAAAATAATCAGATATCAAAAGATCTACACATACAAGGAGTGTTGACACTACATTTTCCCTGAAGCTGATTGTACAAAATTTCTGGTTGAACTTAGCATGTGAATGGTGAGTAGGTTAGCAGGAAGTAATGAAGCAAGGAGGGTGGAGACAACTAATTGGGCCTCCTTAGGTAGCATGATCATGATGTCTCTGCACATTAATCTCTACTTATTCATCAGGTAAATAACTGCACATTAACTCATTTAATGAATATCACTACCATTCCCATTTTTCACTTGATCCACTTTACTGAGACTCCTTCTTTATCATATTTATCAAGTACATGACCACCTCTGACATTGCTGGCCTAAATTCTGGTTCTGACTGCAATAGATAAACATTTGTGGGCAACATATTATTTCCACAGCATGGAGATAAATAAGTTAATAAGTTAGCTCAGATTGGTAAAGACTTTACCTGAAGGCACCTAGAAATAATGTCTGCAAAATTTGACAATGATTTTGCAGGGTAATCTCCATTTAAAGAAGGATCAACCATGCTTGATAATGCATCAATATCATGAAGTCGGGGAATTGCCCATCTGACAAGAAATTGCTCCCCTCGCGGACGCGTCCTGTGCAGGAAGTTCCAAGTAATGAATTAATTTCATAACAAGCCCAAACAGATGCTGAGGTAACTGCTTGTGCATTCTCACCTGTCATGGGACTGACGGCCAGTCATAAGTTCTAACATAATCACTCCAAAGCTGTATACATCACTTTGGTATGTGTAAATTCCTGACTCGAATTCTGGAGCTCCATAGCCATAAGCTGTCAGCAGGTTCCCCGAGAGCTGACAATGCATGAAATATATAGGACTGTTATAAACACATTAAATTGATTTGGTTTGGTGTTTGCATTGATGCGAACGAGAAAACACATATCTCAACGCTAGTAAGATTTTGCCACATTGACTCAAACATGGATTGGCGTTGACTTTAACGGAAATTCAAACTTACACTACTATAGTTGTTTGATGTTATGCAATTTAACATGAAATCATAAAAAAATATAATGAGTTACATCAAACCTCACAAATCTTGTCATTTCCCTCATGAAGTAGAAACAACATCAACAATATGAGATAATTTTGTACCTGACTTACAGATCCCGAAGTTATTAGTGGAGCTAAGCCACAATCAGATACATGCACAGATAGATCCTCGTCAAGGAGAATATTGGCAGACTTCAAATCTCTATGTATCACCGGCGGATGACATAGCTCATGCAAGTATCTTGATAAAGGACAAGAAGAAAAATTAGGTTCAGAATCTAAAATCTTGTCTTTAAATATCTTAAAGCAAAGAAAAAATTCCCGACCCTCAGCTCCCAATCATATTTTTGAATATGCTTTAATTATCAGTCTGGTTAAACAAAGAAAATCCTATATCTCTCTAAAGAGATTAAACAAGATATTTCTTTTTGGTTAGAGAAAAAAACATCTCAGTTTGTCCCCCCAAGCAGCTTATACTTTGGACAGCATTGGTTCTTGAAATAGTGTTTAAATATTTATAACCTCTTTCATATAGAAATAGAGCATAATGCAATTTGAATAAATATAAGACCCACATCAATCAGCAATGAGGGTAAGTATGCCGTTTTACCAATTTAAACTTGAGTAAGTTCTAGTGAGGTTGGAATATGGTACCTTATGAGTTACAAGTTTTTAGCAAAATAATTCCAGCATTAAATGAATTCACAGAGGGAAGTTAAAAACTTAGGCAAGAACAAACTAGAATTTGAAAATGAAAACTTTGAACCAATCGTAGCTACAAATTAAAATGACGATTTTTTCTTCACAATAACGATTACTTGACTTACTCTAAGGCTCTAGCTGCTCCAAGTGCCATCCGAATTCGAGCATTCCATGAGAGTTTTGTTTTGATTTCATCATCTGAGTGGAGTGCATCATGCAGTGATCCATTACTGCAGTACTCATAGATCAGAAGCCTTTGGCCATGCTCTGAACAGTATCCAATAAGCTCAACAATATTTGCATGTCGTATTCTGTCAATACTATTCACCAATTCAAGAAACTCATCATCCTTCTGGTGAGCAGAGGCTCTCTTATCCAGTTTCTTCACAGCAAGTAGCTAAGATTTCAAATTATAAACAGAGTGAGCACAGAACATGAATCCAATCAAGGCATAACACTACAATTACTTTAGTTAGTGAAAAAAAATGAGATCTGAAACAAGACTTGATTAGATCTGAAACAAGACTTGATCCTAAGAAACCAAGTCGGCAAAGAAGAAGAAGAAGAAGAAGAAGAAGAAGAAGAAGAAGAAGAAGAAGTCGGCAAAGAAGAAGAAGAAGAAGAAGAGGGAGCCACCAAAACGTGAAATATTTGTTCACATGCAAGAATAACCAATTAGAAAACAAACCACAAAATGCATGAACTAAATATTTTTCATGCTTTTTACACTTTATTTGACCTTGCAACCTAAAAATGTTGAAACAGGCACAAATAAGATGACACAATGAACATGATCTGTCCAGCTAAAAGAAAATTTAAGAGACAACAAAACAGTGAGACAATGTATTAATCAAATTAATGAAATCATAAGCAAAGCAAGGCAGTTCATAACAAAAAAGAGATGTGAGGGGAAAAAACACTGAAACTTGTTTCATCAGTATACTATACACTGATCAATGCAATTGATAAGCAGCCTACCTTCCCATTAGGAAGCTCTGCTTTATACACGCTTCCCAGCATCCCTCCTCCTATGAGATTTTCTTGAGAAAAGCTATTTGTGTATTGTTGAAGTGATGCAATGGTGAAACATTTTGCAAAAGTGGGAGGAGGAACTGAACTTCTTGTGGGTGGATCGGCATTAGTCCCTCTGCGGTGAGTGACAGGCTCAACAATCACCTTCCTAGTAGGAGGAGGAGGTGGTGGTGGTGGAGGTGTGGGTGGAGGGGGAGGAGGAGGGGGAGGGGGAGGAGGCGGGGGAGGCATTGAATACACTTCTAGTGTACTTATATCTATCTCATGATCTTCTGGCTTTGGTATTGATACCATTCTTTGCACATCCTTCTCTTGCTCATGCTCCCGATTTGGAATAGCCCACACTCTCCTGGTCTCTGCTTGATTATCCTCTTTCTGCTTTGAAACATCCGCTGCTGGTGGTACTGTTAAAATAAATTAAAATTATTCAAACATTGAAGTGATAAATTGGTGAATCCTTTCAATGAATAATTCAATGTTGGGTAA
Source organism: Lotus japonicus (assembly GCF_012489685.1). Classification (NCBI taxonomy): domain Eukaryota; kingdom Viridiplantae; phylum Streptophyta; class Magnoliopsida; order Fabales; family Fabaceae; genus Lotus; species Lotus japonicus. Next base: position 87,316,327 of record NC_080043.1, on the reverse strand, counting down.
TAAATTAAATTTAGGATCAAAATGTATATTTATTTGCCTTTTTCTGTTTGACGAGGTGGTTGGACTAGAGCCCCATAATCCCTAGCATTTTGTCTTTCACCTCCCACTGCACCAATTTGATGTCGCTTGGACCTTCTGTCATTCTGTTCCCTTCTCCTTTGGCCGCATCTTGGAATAAATAGAATTAGTGCTAGTACCAAAATAATGAATCCTATTACACTAGCAATAGATATCCAAACCACCCTTTTGGTGTGTTTTTTGGATTTCACAGAATGTGGTTCATTTGCTACAGTGGGTCCATCAGCCTGTTTAGTAGGTACACGGCCAGAAGATGGTACCCCAGAAACTGGTGGTCCCCCAGAAACTGGTGTTCCCCCAGAAACTGGTGTTCCTGGCGGTGCTGTCACTGGGGAGCGAGGTGGAGGAGCAACAGCTGCAGTAGCATTAACATTAAATGGATTTCCAGCTTGTCTGCAATACAAACATATCATAATTACTAAAGCTACAAAATTACAACGCTATACTCTTCAAATTCAATTTTCTAATAAAACGGAAATCAATGAACGACACCGAATGAGAGCAATTAGAGCAAGGAATGGACATTTGAGTTTTCTGAGTGGTCAGAATAATACCAAGTAAGCTACAAGAGAGACATATAAAATACAGAAAACTCCACCTTAAGCCCTGCTATTACTATCACTATAGAAATAGTCTGGTGACCACATTTACAAATTCAGCTCACCATTACTATTACTGTCCTTCTATTGCTAAGTAATATTATCCACTCTCCAAATCCAATTTAAACTACAAAATCTACACCTTGTGTGGATTTAATAAGCCGAGAACTTTAAGTTTCAAGCACCATTAATCCATTATACACCACAATGGAATTCCTTCGTGACAAATTGCTGACGTTAATTTTGGTGCAAAAAGTGCACCTGTCAATGTACAGTGACTATACAAATTGAAAATTGCATGTGATCTGGACTCTTGAGACTTATCTTAAAACAAATCGTTTCTTTTTCCAGATTTTTAGCTGGAGTTAGCATCTAATTGGTTATTTCAAATAACTTCTGTATTTCTTAATTCTCCAGAAAGCCCTATGTCAAAGTAAAGTTTATTCTCTTTTGGCTTATCTGTTGTTTTTCAGGGTTAATTGCAACACTGGACAACTTTGAAATTAACAGGATCTGGTAAATTTTCAAGAAATGTGATCCAAACCACCAAGATACATGTCCATCTTCATATTTTCAAGAAAACACCGCATTAAAGCAAAAAGAAGAAAAATATATAAATGTATTTTTGAACACCTGAATTTTGGGATGTTTAGCAACTTTGGAGGTATTGGGCCAGCAAACTGGTTGTTCTCAACATTCCTGCTCAAACAGGACAGAATAAGCACAAATTTAATAGAGAACACAGTAGTACCAAAGCTAAAAAGATAGCATCCAATCCTATACACATTCTAAAACCCCTACAATCTATAATGAAAACAATTCTAGAAATTAAAATATCAGCAATAATTTATATGAAAAAAGGTTAAGAGAAGTACAAATCTTGCAGAGGAAGATCTTGTAAAACATCAAGTGTCCCAGACAGCTGATTGTTCTGTAAGCGCCTGCCAACAAGGAAACAGTGAGTTGCTTGATATAGAAAATAGCTCATGCTTTGATTTTTTTACTAAGACAAAATACATACAGGGTGGTTAGAGCTGACAAATTCTCCACGGAAGGAGGCAATTCCCCGCTCAAATTATTAGTAGATAAATCTCTGCACAACAGTTAATTGCTCCATCAACGCATGCTTAATGTATAATTAAGCAAAGAATTTTCATTCAAATTTTCTGTATAAATGTATAATTTAAAACGAGGCCATACAGGTTGATCAACTGCGTAAGTGACTGAAATGCATCTGGTATTTCTCCACTTAAATGGTTTTCGTTAAGAGACCTGAAAGGAGATAAATCAATATAGTCCAGATGAACTTGCATGTAATTGAATATCAGCTACCATACATATTTAATATAAAATAGGAGAAGCAACGTACTCACATGTCTGTCAGTCCAGTTAAAGTGGATAAAGAGGTCGGAATACTTCCGGTGAACTGGTTGGCCGCAAGAAAACTGCAAGTACAACCCATCATGTCTTTTTACACAATTTGTTAGGAAGAGTATTACAGAGTTGATTTAGTACATACAAGTTTCTCATGGTAACTGGCAAACTGGATGGAATACTTCCTCCAATGTTGTTGTTGCTCAGATCACTACCTCCAAAATACATAGCAAACAGTAAAGATAATGCAGAAGAAACATATATATACTGTGAGAAGGATGAGCACTGCAATTCATGAACTGAGGAAACGCAGTAGATGCACAGACATCCACTTGCTCACGCATATGTTCACACAAATGAAGAAAGAGAGAATTCAATTTACATTACTGAGATTGTAACAAATGTTGACAGATTATCACCCAGTTCTCCTCCCAAATTTGCACCATTCAGAACTCTGTCATGAATAAAATGATAAGAAAAAGATAATCAATTCTGAGATACAACAAAAACAAAAGCCTTTTCCCACTCGGTGGAAACAGCCACATGAATCAAACAACCTAATAATAACCTATATATTCAATCATGTCTATAAACAAACCATTTTGAGAGATATTGATCAATAATTCGACGTGAAGAATCAAGCATAAATGAATAACAACATAACATACATTTTTTGTATGAATGAACCATTACACTGAATGCCTTGCCACCCTTCTCCGCATGGATCTCCGCCACTTGGAACCCAACCAGGGAGAGCAGGGGACCCCAGAGCAGCGTATAAGCTATTAATTGCAGCAACTGATACAATCAGAAAAGTTTAGAACTCCTATATAGACCACAGGTATAGGACATAAACAATCAGGAATATGTTAAAAGTAGTAAGTCATAAAATTTCTGTTCTACTTCACAGTAATTCTCCACAGTCTCCACACATCAATCAAGACATAAGGAAGAATATTAAATGTACCACTATCAGCATTCAGTAACAGGCCAGTAGTATAAGAAAAAGAGGTGAATAGTAGTTAATTTATAATATTAAATCAGGGACACTTGAACATATCAATTAACTGAATACTGACGAGGCACAGAAACAGAAATTGCAATGCTTCAATTTCACAGGGGAAGCAGGGGATCAACCCCATAGGCCATAGCATCATTGTATTTGTAGAATACATGAAGTGCCTATTTGGATAACTACTCAAACAGAAGTTGAGTAATGAATAGTAGTAAGTGAAAGATTTAGAATCATGAGGCACCTTTTTGAAATTCACAATGTATGGTAAAACTTTTCTGAGCACCAAAAGTATGTTTATGGTGAGTAAAAGACCTTTTGAGATAAATGAAATTTCTCACTTTTCTATTGAGAAAAGATCATTCTAGGTGTAGGACCCATAAACTATAGCTATATTTATACTTTAAAAGTAATTCTATCTAATCATACATACAAAAACAACCATTTTAAGCTTACTCTTACAATCTTGTTCCAAAACACAAATCACTCTTCCATAATTAATTCTTTCTAACTTAATTCTACTAAAAGACATTCTACTCAACACCGAAACAAACCCAAAATCCAATTGATCGCCAGTAGATAGTCTTCCTGCAACCACCACCATTGAGAGAGTAAAGAAAACCCTCACACACAATATAATATTAAAAAAACAAGACCAGGAAGACTACCCTATCAGCTAACAGCTACACTTGTGTGACCAGAGAATCTGGAGTCATTTACTTGAGAGACTACATTAAAATGCCGAAGGCGAAAAGAGGAAGAATCCATACCATCTGTGGGATCAGTGAGCGCACATGAAATCTGAATTGTGCAGATCAACAAAATTCCCAGTAGAACATTTCCATGGATCTTCAATCTCTCACACTCCAAAGTAGATCTCTTCCAACCCATCGATCCTCAGCTCCACCTTAATCTTCAACACAAGTAACCAATCACAAAAGCATCCTCCCAGCTGAAGAAGAACCAGGTCAGCACTGGTCAACTTTGACAACTCAGCACCTGATGGTACAAGAATCTCAATAACTCTAGAATTCAATCCACCAAAAACAAAAAATAAGCACACCCCATGATTCCAAACACACCAATCATATCCAAAAACACAACCCATGATTCAAAAACAAATGCAAATGTTAATTAATTTCAAGCCTTCAACATGACCATGATAGTAAAATCTGAAAAGAAAATAGAAAGGAACTTACTAGCTGAGAAATAAAGTGAATAGTAGAATAAGAACGTTGTCAAATGCTGAGAGATGAGAAGTATTGAGTAGAAGTTACAATTGTTGGAACTGAGCTGAAGAAAAAGTAAGATAAGCTTGGAGTTTAAGATTCATATACAGTTTGGGAGAAGGGAACAACGTAAGCACACATATTGCATTGTCTTAAAAAATGGAAAATTTGGCAACTAATAGTGATCTAAGTAATTGAAACTTGTGTATAACCCTAACCTTTGTAAAAGGAGAAACTGACAACAAGGAAACAAGAAAAAAGCAAAGCCAAATTTGTAGAACTTACAATACAATGACGGGAATTTGGTTTGGCACCCCACCTATTGGGTTTCGCACCCCACTTTATTAAAAACGAGAATTTAAATTCCGATTTTAATACGAAAAAAACGGAAATTAAAAAACCGTTATGTATTTTAGCATATGTGGCACATTTTCAACCGTTCATTGCATATAAAAAACAAATCGGAATTTTAAATTCCGTTTTGAAAACGGAAATTAAATTTCCGTATTGAATACATGGGGTGCCAAACCCAATAGGTGGGGTGCCAAACCCAAATCCCTACAATGACGGAGGTTGTCTGAAAGTCTTTTTCTTCACTTTTCTTTCCTTATCACCACCACCGTCTCTCTCTAAAGAAAAGAAAAGTATTTTTAATTCTTGGTTTTGCGAGTATTCGAATATTCTAAGTGTCGACACTCATGAGACTAATTTCATCGAATTCACACTAAGTGAATAAGTATCTTTCAATAATCTTTCTCCAAATATACCTTTAATGGTCAAACTTTGAGCTAAATACTTAAGCATATCAGTTATCTACCAATTGTTTAAGAACTTTCTAATAATAAAAGAAAAAGATGAAGTCAAGTCAAGTTGTACATGTATTTAATATTCGTTTAGTATTATTAACACTTATTTTAGCACTCTTTTTTATACATTGAAATCTATGTAAGTTTTACTGATTTATATGATTCACTTACAATTTGATGAAACCTAAAATTTCATTAACCAATGAAAAGTTTCTTGGAAAAAGAGGGGAAAATGAGTATTGGGAACATTTATATCTACTCCATAGGGGTGTACAAGACCCGCCCTACCCGCCAACCCGTCCCAGCCCAAGCCTTTCCCGGCCCGATCATTAAAAGAGACCGGGTTAGGGTTGATCTTCGAGTTACCCGACTTCGGATAGGGTCGGGTTCGGGTTGACACTCGGGTCACCCGGCTCGTCCCACATATATATTTTATAAAATTTTAATTTGTTATAATGATTAAAATATGATACATGGTGCTCAAATTTATCTTACCATGTAGATGAGATTAAAATGTTTAACATCTACCTTATGAATTAAATAAATGTTGGTCAAACTATGGACACTTTCATGCTCTAACAAGAGAAAATTATGTGTGTGTATTATGCATACGTGAGACAAGTGAAGAAATGATCAAACAAAATATAAACATCTCAAGTGCAATAGATTATGAAAGAATTGAATCCTTTCAAGTTATTTCTTCTAAAAAATAGTTCCAACTTATAACTCTTTTAGTATGTTATTATCTTTAAATTTTACAATTAGTATCAAATAGTCTTAAATTTATTGTCCCTCGGGCCAACCCGATCCCGTCCTACATAGACCCGTCCTAAATTGGACCCTCATAATGTCGGGTTGCTTCGGGTCTAGGGACGGATTAGGGTCTATGAATTGGCCCGATCAACATTTAGTGTCGGGTTAGGGTTAACCAAAACTCGTCTCAACCCGTCCCTTGTACACCCCTACTACTCCATATATCTCCACTCTGTAAAGTGTTTAAGGATGCTAAAATTACCACCGTCACGCGCTCTAGTTGGCGCGTGCAGTTTCTCTGCTTTGCTTCAACTTGTTGCTTGCTAGCTAGTATTTTTCTGTCATGTAATACATGTGTGTGCTTCTCACAAATCTTTGTTTGTGTGGGTCGTTGGAAATTATTCCAACCTCAAAGAGACATAAGAAAAGGTATTTTGATTCCAATCTTTTTATCTGCTTTGTCACTATAAGTCTTTTTTTTTTAACTTGTCACTATAAGTCATGTTTGTCAAAATTAGCACATATTCTCATACAAAAAACAATAAACTATCACAGTTATAATATGTACATCCTATAAAAAAACAGTTATGTGTACTGTCCCAATTAGAAGATTCTCTTAAGAATTATTTCTCTATGACTTAAATTAGGGTGAGTCAGTATATAGAGTGCTCAATAAACTGAAAGATAAACAAAATAATAAAAAGTATAAAAGTTTGATGCAAATAATTTGTGCAACAAAAGGATAAGTATGAACAGAGTTTCCACAATTCCACCTCATTATTACGTTGGAATAATGAATTTCCACGTTGTATACAAAAAAACAAAATCATGTTGTGGAAGGGAAAGACAATTTTGTAGCTGTCAACAGCAAAAGTGACCGTTATGCTATGAAATTGAAAAGGAATCGAAGAAGCAGCGGAGAAAAAATGAAGCTAAAAAGGTTGGCGGTCTTTATATTTTTTTTTATCCCAAGCAAGTTGTCATAGAACTTGGAATCTCAGTGATGGACAACCACCCTAGTCAAAATAACATTTTATCTCCTCTTATACATATTTATTTTTCTTTTTTTTCTTTCATAGTTTCATTTAGTATTGAATAATGTTACCTACACACCTCTTTTTGAGGTGAAAGAGGTGAAATGAAGAGAGAGATGCGAAGAAAGGAAAAAGTAAGAGAGAGAAAAGTATGAGATGTGATAGATAGTACTCCCTCCGGTCCTATTTATAAGCATGAAAGAGAAGAAAAATCTTGGTCCTTTTTATAAGAACCAAATGAAAGTTTGAGCTATATTAATTATTTTTTTCCAATGATGCCCTTATTAATTCTAAATTGTAAAATGTGTCTCATTAATTATTCTCTCTCTTTCTCACTTTCCAACATTAATAACAAAGGGTAATTTTGGAAGTTTATTTTGATTCAAGACATATTTAATGCATTTTACCTAGTTTAACTACATTTCTTAAACTATGTGAATTTTTTTTTTGTTGCTTATAAATAGGACCGGAGGGAGTAAGAGGAGAGAGATAGAAACAAAAAGAGGTGGAAATGAAGTGTTTAAAAAATGAGTTGTGTATATATTAGTATTTATCATGGAAATATTTGTAAGCAACAAATAAATAAAAACAAAAGTCATTTTTTAAAATTATTAGTGAATGGAACTAAAAAAAATCAAAAACAGAAAATCAAACTAATAATAATCCCTAGAACCGGTAATAATCATATATGAGTCATCAAATTCAAGAGGATAGACTCCTCCATTATCCTAATCTATTTTCTTTTCAACGAGTCAATGAGTCAAATGAATTCTATATCAAGCAATTCATATTTTACATTATTTTATATGTTTATTGTTTAAAATTAGTCAACCAATTTTTGGTGATTGTCACATTAAATCTATCTATCTATCTATCTATCTATCTATAAAGGGAGAGTTTATGCAACTTTGGGGGCAAACTGTCATTTAACAATTAATTTTATAAACCGTGAAAGATGAGCATGGATATTTTAATAAAAATGCATTTTATTTTGCTTAGATTGAATCTCAGCCGTTCATTCCATGTAACCTTAAAAAGAACAATTGATCCAACTTCAAAGTGTCTAATAATGTCACAAGAACCTTTCAAATTCTACAATCATATTCACATAAAAAAGTAATATAAAATTTAACATTTTAAATTTAAACATTAATTAATGTGTGGTTTTAAATAACATTGATTTTTCATATTCCATTAGGTTAATCAACAATTCTTTAACAATCATGCAACCTTTTTAAAAAATATTTCTATTTATTATGTGATTTTTTAGTGATATACAAATAGGTTATTTTGTTAGCACATAGTTTTTTAGTTTTTTATTTATTCTAAATTTTTAGAATTTATGTAGTTTTATTTCTCTTTTAATTTCGCCATTTGTCCAATCAAATATTTATATTTTTTATACATTTTATAAAAAAAAAATTAATTCATCTCTTATGAAATTGATTTTAAAATTTGAGATCACTTTAATGATTTTAATACTTTAAAAGAATTCTTGATCTTTCAATATTTTAATTGTTTCATCTTTTTTAAATTAATGATTCATGACTTTTCATTATCTGAAACTTGTCCTCTAATTTTAATTGATTCTAAAATGAATACTATTCAATGAATGGAATAGGGAAGAGTTGGGGCTTTTCATATCCTTCATGGTTGAGTCTTTAGGTATAAATACTCTTCATTTGTTTGATTTGTCTACATCTTTCCATTAACCTCATCTACATTTTTGGGCTCCAGAGTTGTCAGTGACTACAAATCATAACTCTATGCAGGGTTTCTTTGCTGTTGTGAAATTGGTGAGCTTCTAGCTTATGTTTTAGGTTTCAAGTTTTGTAAATCCTGCATCAAAAATCAATGTGGTTTTTAGACAGTGCACATGTTCTGTTTTGTTCTTTATTTTTTCTGTAGATTTTTCTATAAGGATGTAAGATCAGGATTTCCTGAACAATGACTATGTTTATCGACTTCATTTTTCTGTGATTTATTTTTCTATTTTTGTGTCAGTATGTTTCCAATATGCATTCTTCTTGGTTCGAAAACTAATCCAAGATTTGAAGTCATCTGAGGTCAATTGTTGCGGTTGATCTACTCTCTAAGGTATAATGTAACCGATATTAAGTTTCTCATGTTAGGCTTGGTGTTAGCCATTAAAAAGCTGTACATCTCAAGGTAGCCAACTAACTAAACTTTATGAACTCTCATCTTCTATATAGTTTCTTTATATCATTCTTCTTAGTTTGATTCAATCTTTCCATTGCCTATTTGTCATCCTTGAAAATTTTGGTGTATGGCATTGAGAAGTTTTTGAGAACATCCTCAAGGGACTCAAAACACTTGAAAAATTGCTTTCCACTGGCCCAATTATTCATTCATATCATTTAACATCTAAATTATCATTGAATAATTTTTTAAAGATTGTTTTGTAGGCTGACAACCCTTTTATTTGGCTTTCTTTGTCAATTTTGAAGGTATGTTTCGTTGAGTGTGATAGATATATTTTATGTCATATTTTGACTCTTTGTCAAATTGAGAAAGATTTTTTCTCGATTTTTATTTTCTTAATGAATAAAAGTTTATGCTTTTGAAAAAAATTCACTTAGATCTAGCATGAAGGCATTTTTCTTTGAATGATTATATGACAAAAGAATTTCTAACCTTCAAGTTAGATTTTCATAATAAGTGATTTATTATTTTCCATTTTTTTATTAATGATATTTTCTAGACCAAAAATTGAAGGATATTGGTCTTATTTTCTTTTCAGGGTCAAATTCTTATACATACAAATAAAACTAGAATAAACTGATTTTTTTATTAAAGAAAACACATTAATATACTATAGGGGTTATATATAAGTTAGAAAATATATCCTTCTTCTATTTACCTTAAAATATATAAAAAGTGTTTATTAGTATTTTGTTCATATGAGTTAGGAAATTTCATAGAGCACACAAAGTTAGTTTTGATTTATTGAATTATTAGTTAAATAAAAATTAATATCAATATTAATCCATAAAAGATAAAGATAGTGTGTTTAATACCATATCAATGTAGAAAATAACCTTCCCATTATGCATTTTCCATGAAACTATATAAGTATTAAATTAATGGTTTTTAATTATATTAAAACATTAGTTATTTACCTTGAATTTTTTGTAAATGAGTTTATTATTATTTAGCCCATTACTATTTGGTTCATACTATAATTTAGAGAATTTCATAGGTCACAATTAATATGTTTTGATCTAGAGAATTATTAAGTAGTTTTTAATTAATATTAATATTAAAATTAGAACATAAAAATTAAAGGTGGTGGTTTTAATACGAAATATGATATCACTCCAAAAAATAAAATTTCCACTAACTGGTCCTACAACTATATAAATTAGCAACAACACTCATTCAAAATGTGCACTTCATATAGTCTGCTTTGACGTATTTGCATTGAATTAAGGCTCGAACTTTTAGTCATTTTGCAAGTGCATATACCAGAGGCTAGATACTGATTTTTTAGCTTAGAATGTCTAAATGTGCTATAACTCGCACTTTGATTTTGTAATGATTTCCTATTGATTTCATCCTACTTAATATTGGACAGTTTTCATGGTTTATAAATAGGTGTTTTCATGGTTTACAAATAGGTTTTTTTTCATGTTTTTTTTTTCACGGTAAAACAAAGCTTCCAAATTTATGATTTCTTATATCTGAATTTAATTTAAATCTTTTAATTCATAATTTCTTTTTATAAATGGATCAAAAGTAACACAGATTTTTATAGGCTATAAAAAAGTTAATATTACCTATGGTTATTGCTAAATTTTATAAAGGGGCTCATTAATTTCTAAACATAAGAAAAGTATATAAAGTTACGAGTTTAATGGATATGCACTGACAGTGTAAAATAGTTTTACACAAACATCCAATTGAATTCCGCCAAATCAGAAAATATCTTATTCTTTTAATTAAAATTAAAGTCAAATGTAATTATCTCTCCTATGTGACATGCTTTGATTGGATAACTGTGTAAAACTATTTTACACTGTTAGTGCATATCCATTAAACTCTAAAGTTACATATGACACATTCAAGGACGTGTGCTATATGATGATAAAGAATACATTAATGAAGTAACAGAAGCCTTGCATTGCAGCACAACAAACAATTTTAGAAGACTTTTTGCTACATTACTATTAACATATCTGCTTTTAAGGGCATAATTTGTTTAGAAAGAATCCTGAAAGTATTTAAGTGATGATATCTATCTATCTATCTATACTATATATAAAGGAAGAGTTTTTGCTACCTTGAGGGCAACTTTGAAATTTAATAATTCATTGTACACAACTCTCAAATTAAGCATGGACATTTGTGTAAATATACTACTTATTTTCGTTAGATTGGATCAGGGCCGTTGATTGCATCTCCAATGTTATTGGCTTTTGCCCTTCTTTCAAACATTAATTTCTCTTCCTCTTCCACATTCAACTGTTACTACTTCTCATCAACCTTTTGGACTTCAAAAATCTTCCACCATCCAAAAAATTTAATTCACATAGTATCTTCATCTTCCATCTTCTCAAGTTGCACCTTATCACCCACCTCTTCAGCTTCAACTATCTCCCTATAAAATCTCTAAACCAAGTTTTCCTCACATCAAAGCACACACACAATAGAGAAATATCATTCTACCAGCCCTCTGCATCACCTGCGTCGATTTCGACATTAAGGTATGACCCGGTCACCTATGCTTTAGTCATTTGATTATTTCCAATTTTCTATCTCAATAATCTTCCTCACAACAAAACCATATTTGCCATCAATTGCATTTTTTTGTCTTGGTTTATGTATTTCCTTTTTTAACTTCCTTGCTTGCTGAATTACTATTTTTTCCCTTGGCATTTAACCATGCTTGCAAGCCCTACTCTCAATAAAGGAAGTTGTGGTTTACTTGATGATGTTCAACTTTAGGTATCACCTTAATGTTTGATAATTTTCTTTGTTCATTTCGTATATATAAGTACTAATGTCTTTCTTTTGTTTCCTTTATCTTTTGTCGTAATCAAGTTTTAGTTTTACTTATCCCCTTTTATAGCTTTTAATTTTCAAAGGGGTGTATATACATGATGATGATGATGTGAAAAGTCGATGACTGATGACCCGGGTTTATATGATGTTTTTAGGGTTTTTCTTTGTTAGTTTTGAGTCTTTTTCTTATGTCTCATGTAGTGTTTCATGCATTCTCATGCATTTTAACTTTTATTTGTGCATTTGCATTAGTTTAGTAATTTTGTAGTTTTATAAGGACTTTAGTTGCATTTGATTAGAGTTTAAGAGTCATAGGCAATTTCCACTTGTTTTGGAGCCTTTGTGCAAAACTAACCTCTGAATTTCTAGATATTTTTCTAGCTTTGTCATCAAGTTTTCAGGTTTGAAACTGAAGAAGAAGGAAGGTCAAGAAGCTTGGTGAATTGAAGGGAGGCTTAAAGAGGCATAAAGAGGAGTTAAAATGAAGATCAAGGGACTTTCCAGCGAGTCTGAGCGCCTAGGCATGCTCCATTGGCGCCTAGGCGCCAATTGCCCTGTTCCAGAAATTGGAATTGGCGCCTAGGCGCTCTGGAATTGGCGCTCAGGCGCTCTGAATTGGCGCCTAGGCGCCAATTACCTTCCAGAGGCACTTTTTCAGCATGGAATTGGCGCTCAGGCGCTCTGAATTGGCGCCTGAGCGCCCGGAACAGCCCAAACTCGTGATTTTTGCCTATAAATAGAATTTTAGTCATTTTCTCTTGTAATTTTTGATATCTTTTGATACTTTGTAAAATTCAGAGGTAGAGGATCAACTAGGATAGTGAGAGAAGGCTTCCAAGCTTGTAATTCAGGTTCTTAGCCAAGCATGACTCTTGCCATGCTTGGCTAATCTCTCTTCTTTTACTTTGGATTTCTTGTAAGACTTTTCCTTTTAAGTTATAATCTTAAGTTCTTTCCCACATGTTCTTCTTCTTTCCTTGAATCCCATATCCATGCTTTATGTTTCAAGTTAGAACATGTGCTAGCTTTATGCTTTTCTATAATAGAACGGAAGTTTGTTATAGATTAGGGATTTGTTATGGGATTACCTCTTCTATACTTGCTACTAGGAATAGAGGAAGGGTTGGGGTTTGTTGGCCTGAACTTTATAATCTTTATGCTTCAAACAAATGTTTAAGTACACAAGGAATTGGGCTTATCTTTTGGTTTGAAAGAATTATCTATGCGAGGCATCGATAGGTAGTTGCTTAGGCTATAACATCAAGGAGAGATTCATGAGAACACGTGCTTAGAATGATGTGCTTGAATTGATTAGTTGAGCAAGAACCCAAAGTAAATCACTCTTTCTTTTCATTCTCTGTTTCATTTCTGGATTTATATTTTCTTTTTCCTTATTACTACTTCGACATATGTTTGCCTCAATAAACAAACCTTCAAACTCAAAGCTTGAACCGAATCTATTCACTCACAATCCCTGTGGTTTGATATTTAAAACCGGGTGGATTCGTACACTTGCGGATTTACCAACAAGTTTTTGGCGCCGTTGCCGGGGATTGTTTGTGATTTTTTGTTTGAGTTACGAGTTTGAGGTAAAGTCTACCTAAGACTCAAACTTAGTCCTGAATGGGAGACAACCCATGTTTCTTTTTTCTGTTTTACGTTTCTGTTTCTTTTGTTAGTTTTTCAGGAAATAAAAATGGAGAACACTTGGAAGCACTCAATCACTTGGAAGGAAGTTATTTTCTTACCCTGAGTTTTAGTCCATGCATTTTTGCATATTTTTCTTTTATAGATTTTGTTTATCCAATTTTATCATGCATAGTTATATAGAGTCTTTTATACCTTGGTCTTTATTCCTTATACTCAAATGACATGTTCCCAAGTCTTGCTCACTCACATGATGCTGGTTTTGAAAATGTTTTTAAGTGGATACTTTGTGCTTTCTTTTGGGGAGTGATTGTATGTTTGGGAAAGAGAGGGAGAGACTTCGATCTTCTATGTGTTGTCTTGATGATAGAGTTGAAGTGAGTCCACAAGGGTCCATCTTTGACCCTTCACTATATAATTTCCCTGGAGGATCCTGACTCACTTGCACTTCTTGGTTCTGTGTTTCATTTTATGCCTCCTTGAGTGTAGCTTTAGGAGACTTGCATTCTTGAGACTGGTAGGTTTTCTTGGACTTCAGAATTTGGTTTATAACATCTTTGTCCCTAGTTGACCCTTTTGAGCCTTATGGAGAATTCTTTGTTACCTTTGTTATTTGGGCTGGTTGTTTGGTTGGAAAAATGGGGAGTTGTGGTTCTTAACTCTTGTTGGAGCTAGTTTATAAAAAGTGCAATTGTCTCTTGCCCCAAAGAAAAAAAATTGAAAAAATTCAAAAGAGAAAATGAACTCCATGGTGTGGTGGAGTTCCAAAAAAAAAAAAGAAAAAAATATGAAACAAAAAGGGGTTAAGAGACTTGAGTGCTAAGTATCAATAGCTTGAAAGCTCCGGAATTCCAAATTGGACCACACTCAAATTTTGTGCAGCCTTAGTCTTCCTTAGGGACCACCTACCTTGTGCTTTACCTGGCCAACATTACAACCCTTTTGTAGTCTCATTGAATAATGCATTGTCAACTTTAGTTGCTCTTGAGTGAATGATTCTCAGAACCTATGAACTTGCTTTTGTGCTCAGTGCACTAAACAATTGTCTCATGCTAGGATGTTAGCTCTAAATGCTTCTCAAGGAGAGATTCATGAGAACATGTGCTTAGAATGATGTGCTTGAATTGATTAGTTGAGCAAGAACCCAAAGTAAATCACTCTTTCTTTTCATTTTCTGTTTCATTTATGGATTTATATTTTCTTTTTCCTTATTACTACTTCGACATATGTTTGCCTCAATAAACAAACCTTCAAACTCAAAGCTTGAACCGAATCTATTCACTCACAATCCCTGTGGTTTGATATTTAAAACCGGGTGGATTCGTACACTTGCGGATTTACCAACAAGTTATATTTTAATAAAAAAATAACAATTTAATTGTTAGATAAAAATTGATTAAAATATTGTTAAAATTAGTCTTCAAACTTCACACACATATGCGTGCACACAAATATATTTTAATAAAAAAATTAGCATAAAAATAGTGTTTACATTGTATGAATTTATATCGTTTTTAACTTAGGAGTTATGTAGAAGTCGAAAATTTTAAAACATGAAAAATTGAGGTTATATCCCAATTCAAAGCTCTTAATGATGACCCAAAACTAAAGAATACAACCCATGGGCCAAAAACTGTTAGACTTCTACAATTCTACTTACATGTGCTTACTATTATATAGAACTTATAAAATCAAATTACTATTCTTAAAATGAACTTATTTTGTTAGTAAAATAAATATCAATTCGAAAATCAATTAATTTAGAGACTAACGATGTTATTTTTAAAATAAAATAAAAATTGATAAAAACATTACTATTATCATATCAACTTTTAAGGGCATAATTTGTTTGGAAACAAACTTGAGAGTATTAAGTGATGGTAAACATATACGAAGACTTCTTATGCAACACAGTGGTAAGACAATTTTAATCAAAACTCATAAAAAAGTAAGGACAAAAGCCATTTAAAATTTTATTGCGCTTCTGCAAAATAAAAAAAATACATTCATCATTTGAAATAGAATGTAAATTTATGTTCCCTTATATCTAAAATTAATTTTGTTTTTTTTAATTCATAAAAAAATTCTTTCTATAAAAAAAACACAAATTTAGAAAGAAAGAAAAATACACACAACAAAAATGAATAACCTCGTGCATCGCACGGGTAAAAGTACTAGTTTTACATATAGACGAAGACTTATTACCCAACATAGTGGTAAATACATATTTAATCAAAACTCATACAAAAAAAAATTAGGACAAAAACCACAAAAAATTAAATTTCACCGCTTCTACAAAATAAAAACAAATACATTCATCACTTGAAAAAGTATACAAATTTATATTTACTAATATCTAAATTAATTTTATTCTTTTAATTCATAATAAATTTTCTATCAATAAACATTAAAAAACACAAATTTAAAAAGAAAAAATATACACGATAAACATAAATGAATAACCCCCGTGCATCGCACGGGTAAAAGTTCTAGTATATAATAACTAACGAGTTTTGTGATTGTATAGTATTTTATTATTTTGGTCACTGATGTTTAAATATTTTCCTTTTGGTTACTATTTTAAATTGAAACGGAAAGCTTTTTAACTTATTGGGCCGATTGACGAAACTATTAGGCAAAACTATTGGCGTTAGATGAATAGTTTTTTTTTTTACCAAAAAAAAAAGATGAATAGTTTTTTTTTGAAAGGGCGTTGGATGAATAGTAGTCGTACTAGTTTATGACTTCGCATTCTCCAATACACTTGCCTCATTGTATTCTTGAACGATAGGGATGGAAATAAGTCAGGCGGCCCAATAGGAGCTTGTGGCTTGGCTCGTCAGAGGCTTGCCTTGGCTTAGCTCGTTTATTAAAAAAGTTGGGCTTAAGCTTTTTAAAAGACTTAATTAACTAAAAAGGTCAAGCCCAAGCTATCATAAAAGCATATTTAGCTTGATAGACCGACTTGTTTATCTATTATTTTTATTAATATTATAAATAAATATTTATAATATAGTATATTGTTTTTTTTAACTAATGTTTACTTTACTTTGTATAAAACATAAAACCCTAAGTCCCTAACCTAGATTAGAAGCCTTTCATAATTTTAGCATAGCACATGAGGCACAACAATAACAGACAAGCACCCATGTCGACGGCCTCAATCAACCACCACTGTGGCGCCTAAAGTCCGGCTGTTCTCCACAACCGTGAGTCACGACCACCACCGTTTTAGATAAATAGACTTTTAAGTAGGCTTGTAGGTCAAGTCAGACTTTATGGTAAGCCAAGTCAGGCCTTAAAATTTGGCTTATTGACAGGCCACAAGCCAGGCTTGGGCCATGAGAACACAATGCAGGCCAAGCTTGGGCCATGCAAAGCTTGGCTTGGCTTGGCTTGGCTTATTTCCACCCCTATTGTGGATGATCATGAGCTGGACTTAAAGATGAAAACAAGACCATCAATATTACAATGTGTTATGGATGCGTCAAAATGGCATAAGACTTAATAACATCTCAACCGATCTAAATGTGTTGTGACCAAATAAACATCATAGTTGCAGACTTATAGCTAAAGAACATCTCATCTCAGTCAATTGACTGAGCAACAAGACTTCAACTCATTTATACAAAACTACCTAACTAAGATCTCAAGAAACCTTCTACATGACTTCCTAAAGACTTCCGGGGGCAATTATGACGGTCACTAAATCTATAAATACATGTGTATGTATATGTTTATCATGTATGCATAACTCATCATCAAGCAAACGTTAAGTTCTTCTTAAACTCTATTTACTCATTATTCTTTCACTGACTTGAGCAAAATGTCTGCAGGTATATTTCCACTGATCAACACAGCTTCGTCGTATCCGAGAAGCCTACCAAGGTCATACACCACCATCGTAGACGAAGTATTGTTTCAATCTCAATTCAAGGAGAACACAATATGTATTAAGAAAGAAAACAAGAAAAGTTCATGTGAACTGATTCATGAATGCTTCCCGATCACATATCATATTGCGTATTAATCCATGATTTTCAGTCCAGCTTCGTGCTATCGTAATCAATAACAACTACATCAAGGGAAGGCTCAAGGTTACTGTTAAGTACTATAGATAACGGATTTTATGAGGTGTTACGCAGGTCCACCATAAGGTTGTGATCCGTGATAAAAATAGATTTTATAGCTTTGTCTGATGTACAAGTTATGTTAGAGCAACTCCAACGCTGGTTTCTTAACCAGGTTGGAGGTGCTAAGAACCGTTTCTTAGCTTTTCAAGCCATTGGAGCTTGCTTAGTTGGCAGTTTCAATTTCTTAACTACAGTCCATGGTTGCTTCTGCAAGCAACTTTGCTTTTTCAGTTTCTTAACTAAAATAATATATTTTCTCTCACTCCCCCAACAGCTTTCAGAGGCAAACATAACAGAAAAGATGAAATTGAACAATTCAAGTTCAACAGAGACATAATCAGAGGACGGAAATTGCAATTTTATTGAATGAATTGAAACTTTACATGAAGAAATTGAAACTTAAAACACAAAAATTGATATTTACATAAATAAATAAAAAAATCTTCTCTGGTGAAGTTCTGGAAGCTCTGATCTGAGAGTATTGGCCCTTGCATGTGTGAAAAGGAAGGATTTTTGCAAGCTTCAAGGCTTTGAAGCTTGCAAACAGGGGTTGTGGGGGTCGGATTGAGGCTGTATGGTGGCGGTGGTGGTTGTTTGGTGGCCGATGGTGACTGCATGTGGTTGTTTGGTGGCGGCGGTTGATGTTTGGTGATCGGTTGGGGCTTTGGAGGAGTGGACCAGAGAGATCGAGGGAGAAGAAGTGAGGGAGAGAGGAAGGAGAAGGGGAGGTGTCGAGAGGAAGGAGAAAAGGAGAAGTGAGGCAGAGAGGAAGGATCTGCAGGTCAGGGTGAGAGGAAGGGGAAAAGGAGGCGCTGCAGGTCAGGGAAAGAGGAAGGGGGAAAGAGGAAGGGGAAAAGAAGAAGGTGAGTGAGAGCTTGAGGAAGAAGGTGAGTGAGAGAGGTTGAAGAAGAAGCTGAGCGTGGGAGAAGAAGAAGCTGAGCGTGGGAGAAGAGAGGAAGAAGAGAGGAGCGGCTAGGGTTGAGGGTTGGGTCTGAGGGTGAGAGTGAGGAAAAATAGATTATATAGTGGGTGACCGGCTGAGCCGGTCATCCCACCGGCTGGTGCCGGTTTTCTGCCCGTTTGGGCTTTTTTTTTTTTGAATTTTTTTAAATTGACCGGTTTGACCGGTTTTTCTGCCCGTTTTCTGACCGTTTTTTCAATTCTCCGACCGTTTTTTCAATTCTCAGATTCTTTACCTTATATATAGTGCAGTAGACCATTTGAAACACCAACATTTACTCCCACAATTTCTCTCTTGTCCAAAAATTCTCAAATTTCTCACAATGTCTAATCCTTATGAGCAATATTATCCACTGCTCGACAATGAAACACCTCCTACAAGTGAAGGTTTGCAACCTTCGCCTATGTTTCCGCCACAAAACCAACCTCCGCAGATGATTCACCTGCAAAGCCAACCTATGATGGTGGTCCAACAACAAAACCAACATTCGCAGGTGATTCGCCCGCAAAGCCAACCTATGCCGATGTTCCAACAACAAAACCCACATCCGCAAATGTATCAACCACAAAGCCAACATCCGCAGATGTGTCACCCTCAAAACCAACCTCCTCACACCGGTGGTAATGTTCAAAATCCTTCGTATCAAATGTTTCCACAATCGTTCTACCATCAAAACCAACCTCAGGGTCAAATGGGATCATATCCATCACAAATGTCTTATCCAAACAATCCACAATATTGCATGTATCCACCACAATACCAAGCACCTCCTACTGGTAGCAGCAGTAGTTCAAAAGTCTCAAGTACACAATGTGAGGCTATGCCCGAGGAGCCTGAATTTTCTACTCAACGGGGTCTAGATGATATTGATCTTGAAGAATCCGGAAATAAACGCACCAAATGGAGTGGTAAAGATAATATACTTCTTCTTCAGTCATGGCTCAACGTTTCTACCGATCGGGTCGTGGGAAATGAGCAAAAGTCAGATTTGTTCTGGAATAAGATTCGAGCCCAATATGAGGAGTACCGCGACGATGCCTCTCCTTCGAGGACATGGTTATCCCTGAAATCTCATTTTAATAAATTGAATGCTGATCTTCAAAAATTTGTCGGTTGCCACACTAAAGCCGTCAATCATTGGAAAAGTGGACACTCAGATAAGGACATC
Source organism: Lotus japonicus (assembly GCF_012489685.1). Lineage (NCBI taxonomy): Eukaryota > Viridiplantae > Streptophyta > Magnoliopsida > Fabales > Fabaceae > Lotus > Lotus japonicus. The sequence goes on along the minus strand of NC_080043.1, from coordinate 87,296,511 downwards.
ATGGCTACGGCGCATCAATTATATCATGTAGATACGGGTAAAGATTTCAAACATGAGAATGAATGGCGGTTGGTGAAGGATGAACCAAAGTGGAAGGGAACATTTATGACAACCAGTTCAACGAGGCAGAAGAAGTCAGTAGATGGGGTGTATGCAACATCGTCTGACCGGAGTGCATCAATCGAGGGCGACGAATATGAGGCCACACAACCAGCAACCCGCCCGTTGGGAAAAAAGAACCAGAAAAGGAAGGCCAAAGTAGGAGACACAGCTTCAAGTGATCTCGATTATGTTCCTAACTCCGAGATGATAGCCATCGGGAAAGCTAAACTGGGATTCCTTGCGAGTTTTGAGAAGCTCAAGACTGAAGAACTGGAGGTGAGAAAGGAAAAAAACAAACTTCAAAAGGCGCGGTTATTGAAGGAATACAAAGATATCCTTATGGAGGACACATCTGAAATGAACGAGGTGCAGTTAGCAACGCATCAGCGCCTAGTTGAATTCGCCATGAAAGAACTAGGAATGTCTTAATTCTTGTTGTTGTCTTTCTTAGCGTGTGCCAATGTTGTGATTTTAGCATTTCTACTTATTGATTATGCATTAGTGTTGTAATTTTAGCATTTCTACTTATGTGTATTGCATCAGTGTTGTAATTTTAGCATTTCTACTTATGTATTCTGCATTAATGTTGTAATTTCAGTATTCGAATTTTTCTTAATGTGTACTGCGTTTCTACTTATGTGTTCTATATAGCCGTTGGGGAATATAGCCGTTGGGGAATATAGCCGTTGGGGAATATAGCCGTTGTGGAATATAGCCGTTGGAGAATATAGCCGTTGGGGAATATAGTCGTTGGGGAATATAGCCGTTGGGGAATATAGCCGTTGTGGAATATAGCCGTTGGAGAATATAGCCGTTGTTGTTTCTCTTATTTATACATGTCATATTTCATTCATCTCAACATTCAAGAGTTGTTTTGTCCTCTCATATTTTCTTCCTCCTATCCAATTACACTGATAGTTTCTCATTGTGTCATAGAATGGATCCAAACAATATGGCCGACTTGGACATTTACGACGTTGTCATTGACGAACTTATCAATGACACGACTATAGAAGATATGATGCAGGAGGAGATGGAGTTTTATCAACGACGTGCCAACACCGTTAGGCCCAAGCGAACAAGAAAGGTGATAGAGAGAGATCGTGAAGCTGGGAACGAGCGGTTGTGGAATGACTACTTCTCCGAAAATCCTGTGTACACGGAAGAGCTTTTCCGACGAAGGTTTCGAATGCGAAAGCATGTGTTCCTCAGAATTGTAGGGGCCCTTGGGTCTCATGACCCGTACTTTTTAATGTCTGTCGATGCAGTTGGAAGACAAGGCCTGTCACCATTACAAAAGTGCACCGCCGCTATTCGTATGTTGGCGTACGGATCACCTGCTGACAGTGTTGACGAGTACGTTCGAATTGGTGAAAGTACTGCAATTGAGTGCTTAAAGAATTTTGTGGAAGGTGTGTGTGCAGTATTTGGTGGAACATACTTGAGGCGCCCGAACCAGGAAGACATTACCCGCTTACTTCAATGGGGCGAGTCTCGTGGATTTCCAGGTATGTTGGGTTCTATTGATTGTATGCATTGGGAATGGAAGAATTGTCCAGTTGCGTGGAAAGGTCAATTCACCCGAGGTGATCATGGAAAGCCCACAATCATGCTTGAAGCAGTGGCATCACAAGACTTGTGGATTTGGCATGCATTTTTTGGCATTGCAGGTTCTAACAATGACATTAATGTGCTAAATCAATCTCCGGTTTTTAATGAGGTTTTGAGTGGAAATGCTCCCATGGTGAACTTTAGCGTGAATGGAACAATGTATAACATGGGATACTATCTAGCAGACGGTATCTATCCCCCGTGGGCTACATTTGTGAAGACCATCCCAATGCCGCAAGGAGAAAAAAGGCAAAAATTTGCGAAAAGACAAGAAGGAGCAAGAAAGGACGTTGAACGTGCATTCGGCGTTCTCCAATCTCGGTTTGCAATAGTTCGTGGTCCATCACGCTTTTGGCATCCGAATGAGATGAAGTCAATAATGTATGCTTGCATCATATTGCACAACATGATTGTTGAAGATGAGCGCAACACGTACCGAGGTAATTTTGTTTATGATCAGGTCAATAATGACATATTGGATGCTGAAGTAGTAAGTGGTCCTATTCCCGCTTTTAGAAATATCTTGGAAAGAAGAGCACATCAAATTGATAGGTCAATTCATCACCAGCTTCAAGCAGACTTGGTGGAGCATATTTGGCAGCTTCCCGAAAACGAGAATAATGAAAATTAACCTTCAAGTGTTATTATGTATTTCATTTCAAATGTATTGTTGCTTATTTTTCATTGTCATGTATTTTCTTTCGTCTTTATTTCTATCATTCAATAAAATTGTTTTTGCTAGAAATAACACAATGTACTTTTTTATTTTTGTTTCAAGTTAGCATGCCGATATTTAAATTTAATTGTTTTAAATATTAAGTAAAATTAGTAATTAATAATTAAATTCGTATTAATTTTAATTAAATTATTTTTAAGTTGAAGTATTGATTTAGTATTAAATTTTAAATCTAAATTGAGTGAAAATAAATATTATTAATTTATGTTGTATGGTGGGACACGGGTGGGACCCTTCAAATAGTAATTTAAGAAACCATGGGTTGGAGCAAAATCTGCTTCAGTTTCTTAGGAGTTTCTTAAGTCTGATGTGGCAGACAGGGCCCACAGGAATAGTGCTGAATAGTGCTGAATAGTGTGTTAAGAAACCAAATAAGAATTTTGGGGTTGGAGTTGCTCTTATGAGTTATGACCCTTTCAAACTTTTCCAGAGGAAGTGTGTGGCAGTGGTCATATAGAGCCCTCATCAGACTAGACTAGGTTCAACAATCATTTCAACCACCAACTATTATGCAACCTTACTTTTCTTCTTTATCTTTCCAATCGAAGTCATTTGTTTATGGAGGAGGTGAGGACGATGATGAAGGAACTGCGAAACCCATTTTGACGGAGCTTCAAGAGGAGTTCGAGAACTGGGGATCTCTAATGGTTATGGGGCTCGCGACATCGCTATTTGTGGAGATGCCAGGGTTCACGACGGTGGCGTTTCGCGTAGGCACTGGGTTCGACAGTGTTGTCCACAGAGGTTCCTCATGACGGCGTGACTCGGTGATGGTAGGAAGGTGGCTTTGTGGAACCATGGTTGTGTCTAGGTGTGTGCCTCTGTTTTCCTATACTGGCTAGCTCTCTCTACTTTTATGATTCTGATTCTCTCATTTTCTCTCTTATTGTTGGCTCTATCTCTTCCTAATGAGTGTTCTAAACTCTATATTAGTGTATAGAGGAAAGGATAAAAGGGTCCAAAACAGACGGAAAAAAATGGAAGTCTTAAATGGGATCTATCATGAAGATTTTGGTCTTCATTTTGTATATTTGTGTAAACTTGGCTGGGTTGTTGATGATATATTTGTCTTTTGATTTTACATGTATATTCTGAACTGGTATTTGACTAACAGTTGGAATTTCAAACAAGTTTTCGATCCAATTGATTCAAGAACACATCAATAACAGCATATCACAACATATTTGTTCAACCAAATAAAACTAAATGAGAAGGAAATTGAATGTTACTTGGTTAGAATAAGATTCGATTCCTCTTCTCTTTATATCTCTTCGGGGTGTTCTCAGCTTGAATTTTTTTTTTTGTTTGGGTTCCAGCTTTCAGATAAGAGAAAAGTGACGATTGAGGATTTAAGAGGGAAAACACGGGTCACTAAGGGGAAGCAGGGGTGGCGATTTCCATTATGAGAGTGATATTAATCTAAATAAGCGCTTTTGTTTAGCTAATTTTTTAATGAAGGGAGCAAGTGTGAATATGTTTATGTTGTTCTATTGCGTAGAAAATGTTCAACGATTTTTCATCCATGTTCATTTTTTATGAGTTTGGCTTTAATCCTTTATAAGAACCTACACTATAATTTAGATGCTTCACAAGATATTAATTGGTAAGCTTTGTGATTGTTTTGCTCACAAACCACTTTGGGAGGTATATTTTTTGCTTTTAAATTTATTTTTAATCACTTGCTTTTGTAATTGATATATCTCCTTTTTGCATCCCCTGCAGGAGAAGTTCTACACTGATGATTGCATCTATCTTATTTCTCTTTTAAAGGTACTTCTTGATGCAAGTCTTTTTTAGTTTTTTTCAATCAGTTTCCTAATAATGAGGCTTTTCACATGTACTTCCTTTTGTTTTTTTATGCAATTGTTTTGTTCATAATTGATAGCAAGCCATTTCTTTCAAGCAGGGCGTTTTCTCTTTTCCTGCATGAATTTTTTCCAAGCACAGTTTGGAGAGAAGCACTGACACCAGCATGAATTTCTTCAATAATCAGCATTGTATTCTTCCCCTGAGATATACTATCTTGGACTGCCTATCATATGTTCGACTTATTAGTATCAGTTGCTGGAAATTGTCATGAAGTGAAACCACTCTTTTTATTGATGCAAAGTTTGCGATTCTCTGGTTTCTCTAGCTGATATTAGGGAGAGTATGTATAGTTCAAAATCATTGAAAGATGATATTGAGGCATTAGGTGGTTGTAATTCAGTTAGAGGGATAAAACACTCAGTTAGAGGGAGAAAACACTGGATGATTCTTTGGTGCTGCGAATCAGCGAAAGGAAGATCCTTCAATCGGAAATTATGCTTCACAGTCATAAATCTAAAATCACTATTCATAGGTCCGCAAGGATGTTTTTGAAAAGGACAACAAAGAGAGTTGATTATCTTTTACTCCATTCTTCTTTAATTGGCCACATGTTGTAATATTAATTTTCTTTACATATGTATATTTTCATAGTAATATTGTAAAGAACAAGAAAAATATGTCAATTAACTAGACAATTTGCACATATATAATTAAATATTCGGTGTTACCCATTTGTTTATATCATCTACACTTAACTTCATCTAATTTCACCTATAACCAACAATTAAAATTCTAATTAAGTAAGTGTCAATTTCTTTTTTTTATCAATGTATGAAAAAACTATTTAATTTACATATTCAATTATTATTGCATATATGTAATCTATTAATAATAAATTACAGCCATATTTCAAAAAAATAATTAATTACAGCATCATTTGTTATTAAAACTCAAATTTCAAGATATAATTATAACAATAAAAACTAATAGTATTATCTTATATGTTGCAACATATTAAATTAAAATTTAAAGGGACTCGTGCATCGCACGGGATTTCATCCTAGTATTGTTCACATGGATTGTATTAATCCATGGTTTTTGACATGTTTTTCTGTAAGAAAATACTTTTTTTTTTGATAATTGGGAGGGCCAACGGCCCAAAAAACCACAGACTACATTACTCTTGGAACAGAATTTCCAATAGCATCAGAACGAAGAAGGGGGAGCAATCCAGAGGGGATTTGTCCACTATCAAAATTCGCTTCTCCGACTGCATGCCCAATCTGCGTAAGAAAATCAGCACATTTGTTGGCTTCACGATAGATAAGGTGGAAAGAGATATGCCAGTTTGGAGAAAATAGGGAGGCAATGTCCCTTACTATATCAGCACACGGATGATTTGCAGGGCAAGTGTCTGTGAGGATAGCAAAAGCAGCTTTAGAGTCAAGTTCTACTCCTAGCCTCCTTGGTCTCTGGTTGTCCACCATACGGAGGCCTAAAAGGACACCCCATAGTTCAGCACATAGAGGATTACAAAAGTCTAATCTGTGAGCAAAACCTCTAATGATTCTACCACGTGAGTCCCTCAACAGCCCTCCACAAGCAGCTTTCTTAGACCTCAGTAAGCTGGACCCATCAACATTTAATTTGCAGACGCCTTCCTGAGGCATTGCCCAGGAGATATGAAACTCTTTCCTATGCAAATCATCAATTTTCTTAGGGGATAGCAGGGTCTTTGTGACTTCAGCTGCATATCGGGTCGCATTGATGATGATATTGCTGGGCATATTAGAACTATTATTGAAGATGAGGTCACATTGATCTTTCCATAGATGCCAAGCGATAATATCAAACAGAAGGGGCCACTTGATACCATCCTTATGTCTCTCTTTCCTCTGAAGATTATAAACAAGCCAGTCAGACAGCCCCAAACTGAAAAATTTGGTCCATTCCCTTGGTGAGATTAAGGGATTCCAGACTTCCTGAATATGACTGCAATCTCTTATCACATGCATTACTGTTTCTTCAGCATTGAGGCATCTAGGACAAAGGGCATCAGCAGTCATTTTCCTTCGAAACCTCTCCTTATTCGTGAGGAGTCTATCATGAGAAACCTGCCAAAGAAAGCTTTGAACCCTAGGAGGTCCCTTGTATTTCCACACCAGGTCAAATGCCTTAGCAGTGTACAAATCAGGATAATTAAAAATCAAAGAGTAGACAGATTTAATGCTGAAATACCCATCAGAGGAGGGGCTCCATATGGGAGTATCATCCCCATGTTTGTCATCTGGAGGACGGATTTTGGTAACTTTATCACAGATATCCAGAGGGAGCAGCTGTTTCAAATTGTCCCAATCCCAGTGCCCCTCCTTAGGATAGAAGGATACAGGAAGGTTTTGAACCCATGAATGATTGTCTTCAGGGATATACTCAACCAAATTCTCTACAGAAGGGATCCAAGCATCTGTCCAAAAGAGAGTAGATCGACCATTTCCAATTTTCCAAGTTGTCCCTTTAACTGCCAGAGGCCACACACTACATATTCCTTTCCAAGAAGGGGAGTCTATGGGTTTGGGGACATGGGACAACCTCACAGCAGGGCTAAATTTATATTTAGCTTTGAACACTTTGACCCAAAGGCAGTCCTCATTTCTGAAGATTTTCCAAGCAAGTTTGGTCAGGTAAGCTCTGTTAATTGTGTGCAGGTCCATGAATCCCAGACCTCCATGTTGCTTTGGAGAGCAAATAGTCTCCCAACTAACTAGATGGCATTTCCTACTTTCCACTGTTGTACCCCAGATGAAATTTCTACAAAGCTTTTCAATCTCCTTGCAGATCCCCATAGGGATTGGGGTGGTTTGCATCACATAAGTAGGTAAGCTAAAGAGACAAGATTGAGTTAGTGAAACTCTACCTGCAAATGAAAGAGTTTTAACTTTCCAGCTAGATAATTTCTTCTTTACTTTATCAATGATAAACTGGAAGTTCTCTTTGGTCATGCGAGAGTGGAGGAGAGGAACCCCCAAATACATACCCAAATTGTGAGTTTGGCTGATCCCTAAACTTGTAGAGATTTGGTCAGCTAGGGGGGCCTGGACATTTTTAGAGAAGAAGATTCTAGTTTTGGCCAAGCTCAACTTTTGCCTGGAGGAGTTACAAAATCTTTTGAGGATGTTGTCAATGAGGTGAGCTTGCTCTAAAGAAGCTTCAGCCACCAAAATAACATCGTCTGCAAACATTAGATGAGAGATGGGGGGGCCATTCCTACCAAATCTGAAAGGTTTCCACTCCCCATTGCCGCAAGCATCTTGAATAACATGGGCTAGCCTTTCAATGCAAACTATAAATAAGTAAGAGGACAAGGGGTCCCCTTGTCTAAGCCCTCATGGGTTCATTTACTATACACAAGAAAATCTTTGTGTAAGGTTACACAAACCTATATTTACTTGTTATAATAAGTTACTTTGCCAGTAAATTTTTTTTTATTTTTTTAACTAATTATATATTATTTAATCATTGTTATAGTTTAACCCACCACCATCTTAATTTCCTTCCGTGACAAAAATACCACCACCATCTGTACTAAAAAAAAACCACCACCACCTTCTTGGCGATTGTGGCTGAAGAGAAGAGTGGCGACGCCAGCGATGGGAGGAGAGACTGCAGTGGCGAATGGAGCGAGCTAGGCTTGGATCTGAGAACGAGGCACTCTCTTCCCCTTCCTTTTCCCCAAATTTTGCGACTGTGGAGCACCCAAAATCGACATCCTCTGCAACTCGATCTCCCTGCTTCATCGTCAATGACATAGAACGTTGCGGCGCGCGGCTCCCAAGAACCCAAATCGATTTCGTCACGGACCTTGCTTGGGATTCTTATGGGGTGAATAAAGCACTGGTCAATTGAATTCTCCATGTTTCAGTGGTTTTAGATTTGGGGGTTTAGGGGTTTTCAATCTTTGATTGATTAACTAACCATACATGTTTTCAATCTTGTAGGTTTTCTTTCATCTTTCCATGTCCTGGATGTGAAATTTCTGGAATTAATGCCCAAAGGTCCTAGCTTTCATCGTCACTGACTTGGATTTATGTGTGTTTGTGGTCTGGGATAATGCTACATGTGTTGGTGTGATGGGCTTTTGTGCTCATATTGAAGATTTGCAATTGGATTTGATGAATTTCTTGATAGTAAGCTACTAGACATGTATCGTGGGATGATGCACACCTGTTGGGTGGAGGATTTTCAGTGGGGTTGTTGTTGGGTTCTAGGGGAAGGAGGAAGAAGGGGAAGAGGATGAAAAGGGTGAAGTCAGTGGTGGAGGAACGGTGAAGGGAGGAGAAGAACTGGTAGCGGTGGTGGTGGTGCCGGCCAGCGGCGGACCTTCATGGTGACATAGGGGAGCTGCAGCTCCCTCACCATTGTCAGAAAAACTAATAGTATCAATAAGATACAAATGTGTTGCTTTTAGCAAATTATAATAATAAAATACTTCAAAGCAATCTCTCTTTCTCTTGTCTTGTACTAGCTACCTATTCACACTCACATGTTTCAAATACTAGCTTTGCATCCTATCTCTTTTTCTGTTTTGATGTACGTGCGGTGAAATCTATATATCTCTACAATTAAAAATAAAGAAATTGTCTTTTCATTTTAATTATCTTTTTACAAAATTGTTCTTGATAATCAAAAGTGAAATTGTAATCTGTATATATTTTCATTTTTTATAATGTTTGATGAAGATCACTAGACACTTACAGTGAGATGATTAAAAATGAGAGATAAGTGATAAATGTGATATATGACATAAAGTGATATGAGCCTAAAACTTGCATTCATTCTGTGTAGCTTCTATTGGGTTTTGTGGTATTAGTAGTTGGTATACTGCCTTCAGTCTGCAACGTGTTGGGTAGCTGCAGTTTCTAGTTTATGTTTGTTTGGCAGCTTTCTTTTATTTTTATTTTATTTTTTGTCTTGTTTCCTCTATTGTATTGGGTTTGAAGTACCCCTTGTACTTCCATTTCAATACAAAATTTGGCTTACCTAAAAAAAAAACATAAAGTGATATGTGATAAGCGCATAATTGATGTACTTTACGTGTGTCTTTCTAAGCTTCATTATATACATTTTTGTGCTTAATTGTTATGACTTAGCCATGTTTTAACCATTAGTGTTTATTTGGATTATTCATGGAAAAGAGCTTAATTCTACCCTTTTAGTTTCTATGACTGTTTTTCTAGAACAGGTTAAATCTGGATCTACAAATATTCAAATAGGGCGAATTATATGTCGTTGGAAAGATAACTCGAAGCCCCACATATTTGATGTTCAGCACAATTCGAGTAAAAGCTTCTAACATGATCAGAATTGTCTTGCAAAGTTGCTGTCGCTAATCCTGCGAGTCTGGAACAGTGTGCACTAAAATGATCATATCTTGGGCTACAGAACTCCGAATTAGGATCCGATTGAAGGCCCGCGAAGCTGACTTAAAGAGCTACAACTCTAATGTTTACCTCAATTGAAGATTCAGACTTCTTGTGGGACCCGTGAATGCCTGATTGTTCAGCAGCTTACTCCTTTATGTGGGCCCGATTTTGTGAAGATTTAGAAAAGATTTAGATAACAAAGATTGTTACTTGATGAACAAGTTTATTTATTAGTATAAATAAGTGAGTTTAGGCTTTTGCTAGACCTCACCACCATCACACCACTCCACCTTCTCCTAATATCTCTCTACATCTTTTCTAGTATGAGTTGCTAAACTCCATAGTTAGTCTTAGGATTTTTAATATTCTTGTGTTTGTAAACTTGAGGCTCTGTTCTTAATGCAAATTTCTTCTTTATTAATTCTCTTCATCTCTATTTCTGATATAGGGTTTGCTTAATTCCGTAGTTTTAGAAATAAGAGTTGATGCATGTTCGTTTAGTTCATGTTAGTTCGTAAATGTTTCTTAATCGCTTAGTTTAGGAAACTGTGAATTGATTTTCGCTTAGTTAATCAACTCTCACGAATTAGGGAAACAATAAGGAAGAATTAATCTTTTGTAACCAATGATGGTTTCTTGCACTTGAATGTTATAATCCGAGGACTAACACTTTCTTTTATCTGATTAAATCTCTTTTAATTTCTGATTGCTTACTTTACAATCAAATCAACCAAACCCCCTTTTTAATTGCTTTGTTTTACTCTATTATCAATTAATACTTCACCGAGTCCTCGTGAGATCGATCCTGATGTTCAACACCTTGTACTGCATTCAAAGCAGAATACTTTGACACGCACCCGTGACAGTGCGTTCGTCAAAGTGGCGCCGTTGCCGGGGACTTTGGTGATTATTAATTGTTTTTAGAGTATTTTTTTTCCCTTTTTTGTTTAATTTATTTTCGTTTTTATTAAAATAAATACAAAAAAAACAAAAAAAAAGGAACCAGCGGTTATAGTCACACTTGATTTTTTTTTAATTATTATATTCTAGATTGTGTTTTTATTTTATATCCATATCTTTTATATCTATCACATATCTTTTATTCATATCTGATATCTTCTAATTCTCTTTCCTATCTTTTTTTTTATATCACTATCTCTTTCTTATTTCTCTATCTTTTCTCTCTTTTATTTTATTTTGCTATCTTTTCTGTCTTCTTTCCCTTCATAGTTATTATTCTTATTATTATTACTAGATTTGTTTCTTTTACTAACCTTTTTTCTTTTCCTTTTTTTTTGTGGTGAAAAAAAAAAGATAATATTGGATCACAAGTGTTAGTTTGTGGAGTTTTTGCAGTGATGGAAGCTAAACTTGATAAGCTAGAAGCCAAACTCGACGAGATACAATTTTCTGTTACACAAATGTTGCTCAAGAGCTATCAACAACAGTTTGAGTCACCTCAATGTTATCCACAAGAGAATTTTGAAAATATTTGGTGTGACCCACCTTGCTATCATCCACAAGGGCAATTCCAACAGCCTATTTATGCACCACCATGCTACTACTTGCAAGAGGAATTTCAATATCCTTTTCATGATCCACATCATTCACAAGAGGAATTCCATCAACCTTGGAATGATCCACCCCAATTTTTGGAAGACCTTTCAAAGCAATATGAAGCAAACCAAGCTCAGTTTCAACAACCTCGACACGAGGAACCTTCCATATTGCAAGAAATTCAAGACATGTTGAACCAAATGTCTGCAAATCTCAATGCAAATGCTAATCAACACCTGCAAGATACTGCGAATTTACAAGCTCCAGTTAACGAGCTAGTTGCACACGCTCCCACATTGCAACATGAAGCTGATGCAGAGATTGATGATGAAGTTAATCCTTGTGTTGATACTCATCTTGATGCTAGCACTGATGGTTCTGGTGATGTTAATGAGTTTGAAGTCGATGTTGCTTCTGATGCTAATTCTAATGATGAGGACAACAAACAAGAAATATATCTCCCTCTTCCACATAGAACTTATGAGAGTGAGAAGATTTATCCTAGTGAAGAAGAAAATAAGTTGTTGGATGATTTCAAGAAGTGTTTTGCAGGGGATGAAGTTAAGAAGATGGATGTAGAATGTGGTTCTAAATTAGCAATTTTTCCACATAAACCGCTTTTAATTAATCTAGACATTTTTGAAAAAGTCGTGCTTATTGAAGACTCTGTTGATTGCAAGCAATCAATTTCCATGGAGGAATATGTTTTGAAACCTCTACCGAAGCCTCCAGACAAAGAGTTGATTGTTGAATGTACTGATTTTTCATTTACTCTTATTTCAGGTTGGACACATGCTCGAAAAACGTTTTCACTCAAACTGAACATTGTCATGAGTCATGCTGAAAGTGCTAGAAAACAGTTTGGGTTTGTTAAGATTGTTGCAGATGAGATCCCTCCAAAACCACCCGACTTGTGGATTGTTGTTGTTGTGCCTCAAGACTATGAGCTTCCGCTGAATGCAAGGCCTCCACCGGACCCAGGTGATAGCAGATTCAGAGCATTATCAGGTTTCATGCCTCGCCAGCTCCATTGATCCCTGGTTTTTCCTATCCCTTCTCTTTTCTTACACTTGTCTAATTTATTTGATGATTTGTGCCACACATTGAGGACAATGTGTGATTTAAGTGTGGGGGTGAGAATCTTATTTAGGAGTAGTAGAACCTCAGTTAGGATAGCTTGCAATTTCAATTTATTTGCTTTGTTTTTATTGTTTTCAATAAAAGAATTCACACTTTTTCAATGAGTTTTAGAGATGCTGAGCTTGTGAGCAATGTAACCACTTTTCTGTTAAATTTCATGTCTCTTTTGGATGAAGTTGCTTGCATTTTGAGTTCATCATGATTTGCATTGAGAACTGATTTGTTGGATTCATTGTGTTATATGCTTGCCATGTGAGACTACCTTCTGAGATTTTGGACCAAACACTTGAATGGTAATATTTTTGCCATGATTCTCTTCTTTCTTGTGTGATTTCCTCATGTTTATATGCACTGCAGAACTTGACTTGATTCTGACTAAAATTGTTGTTTATGTGTATACATTGAAGTGATAAGGCATTCTTTTTCAATAACCTACTGGCCTAAAAAGCTTACCTTGCATGTTTTAACCTTTGTTTTAACCCCTTTGAGCCTAATATCTCCATTCTTTTGCAGCTCATTAGAAGCCTAAGTGAAAAACAATGATGATACCTTACCTTAGGAAATGTAAGAGCTTTGAAATTGTCTTGGGAATGAGTGTTCAATAAGTGTGGGGGTGAATTATTTGAATGCATGGTCTAAGTTTCTCTAAAGAAGTACCTTCCTTGTGGATAAATTGTAAGCAAGCAAAAAAAAAAAGTTGAAAGAAAAAAAAAAGAGAAAAATATGCAAATATCAAAAATGAAAAAGAAAAAAAAAAAGTGAAGTTACAAAGTGAAGGAAGGTACTCTTACAAAAGGAAAAGAAGTGAATGTTATAAAAAGAAATTGTGAAAATGAAGAATGTGTTAATTCTTGGGGTTGTGAGTAAGTTTCATTGAATTATTCTTCATTGCTCTTATTTTTCCTAATATTTTAACTCTGAATATCTTTCATAAATCCTTCCTTGACCTTAGCCTCATTACAACCTTCAAAAGTTCTTTGATCTTTGTATGCATTTGTTCAATTTAATTAGTTGCGTTAGAATCTTGTCAAGCCTATGATAGATGCATGTTTTCATGAGATGATGAGAGTTGCTTAAGCATGATTAAACACAAGCCTAAACACTTGAGAGTAGAGAGTATAACACTTGCATCCAACTTCGATGTTCAAATTGCAATTCTTGTTGGCTTGGAATGTAGGTGATGGGGTTCTTGTTTGTCTAATCTCTTTGGAAAGTGAAGTGGTTGTTGTCTTACTCATAAATCTGTATTTCTACCTCTCAAAGATAAGTGTGAGCTGAGTTTTTATGTTTTAGGAAGTACTTGTTACAATAATTGACTTTCTGAATCTTCTTTGAAGTTAAGTTTTGCCCAGGAGTGCAAAAGGTTAAGTGTGGGGGTATTTGATAAGCGCATAATTGATGTACTTTACGTGTGTCTTTCTAAGCTTCATTATATACATTTTTGTGCTTAATTGTTATGACTTAGCCATGTTTTAACCATTAGTGTTTATTTGGATTATTCATGGAAAAGAGCTTAATTCTACCCTTTTAGTTTCTATGACTGTTTTTCTAGAACAGGTTAAATCTGGATCTACAAATATTCAAATAGGGCGAATTATATGTCGTTGGAAAGATAACTCGAAGCCCCACATATTTGATGTTCAGCACAATTCGAGTAAAAGCTTCTAACATGATCAGAATTGTCTTGCAAAGTTGCTGTCGCTAATCCTGCGAGTCTGGAACAGTGTGCACTAAAATGATCATATCTTGGGCTACAGAACTCCGAATTAGGATCCGATTGAAGGCCCGCGAAGCTGACTTAAAGAGCTACAACTCTAATGTTTACCTCAATTGAAGATTCAGACTTCTTGTGGGACCCGTGAATGCCTGATTGTTCAGCAGCTTACTCCTTTATGTGGGCCCGATTTTGTGAAGATTTAGAAAAGATTTAGATAACAAAGATTGTTACTTGATGAACAAGTTTATTTATTAGTATAAATAAGTGAGTTTAGGCTTTTGCTAGACCTCACCACCATCACACCACTCCACCTTCTCCTAATATCTCTCTACATCTTTTCTAGTATGAGTTGCTAAACTCCATAGTTAGTCTTAGGATTTTTAATATTCTTGTGTTTGTAAACTTGAGGCTCTGTTCTTAATGCAAATTTCTTCTTTATTAATTCTCTTCATCTCTATTTCTGATATAGGGTTTGCTTAATTCCGTAGTTTTAGAAATAAGAGTTGATGCATGTTCGTTTAGTTCATGTTAGTTCGTAAATGTTTCTTAATCGCTTAGTTTAGGAAACTGTGAATTGATTTTCGCTTAGTTAATCAACTCTCACGAATTAGGGAAACAATAAGGAAGAATTAATCTTTTGTAACCAATGATGGTTTCTTGCACTTGAATGTTATAATCCGAGGACTAACACTTTCTTTTATCTGATTAAATCTCTTTTAATTTCTGTTTGCTTACTTTACAATCAAATCAACCAAACCCCCTTTTTAATTGCTTTGTTTTACTCTATTATCAATTAATACTTCACCGAGTCCTCGTGAGATCAATCCTGATGTTCAACACCTTGTACTGCATTCAAAGCAGAATACTTTGACACGCACCCGCGACAGTGCGTTCGTCAATATGAAAAAAAGAGATGAGAGAAAAATTAGGGTGTATGAAAAGTGTGAGTCTTTAAATATTACACAGTGTTAACATCTATCAAACATCTCATTTTTCTCTTCATTTTTTTTCTTATATCATCTATCACATCTATTATTTCTCTTTCATTTTCTCTCTTTTCTTTTATTTCTTATCGAGAGTGTTAGTTGGATGTTTTATTTGGTGTGTGTACATTTTTACGAACTCAACTCAACATAGATCTACATTAAAATTAATATGGTAAATTTTTATTTTCCGAGTCAAGTTTTATGTTATAAATTTTAACTTTTTTATTTTTAACTTGTTTATTAGTACATAAAAATATGTGAAATAACCTTTGTATTTGAAAAAAAAAATATCAAACAAAACATACTCTAATTTACACAATATTTTAGCTCCTCCAAACTTTTATGTCAAGTTCCGCCACTGGTGCCGGCGACGGATGGTATGGAGGTTAAGGACAGGAAGGTGGTGGAGAGGAGGAGGAGATAATCACAAATTTTTAAATTAAAATATATAATTTTTTTAATTAAAAATATAGGTGACCTGAGAACCTACAATAACAAGTAAAAATGAGACTTGTGCAACTTTACACAAAGATTTTCTTGTGTATAGTAAATGAACTCCCAATTCATAGTTACATATATTATGTTGTAATTATTGCCATACAATTCGTGTATGTGAGTCATGTACGTGGAGTGGAGTTATTGTTTTTTTCTAATCGAGGGGCTAAAAGCCCAATAGAATAAAATGAGGAAACACACTAAAGCCCTATGTTTTGTAAAAAAAAAAAAACCTCTGTTATACACAGGAGGTGAGACTTGAGAGGTCAGCTTTTGACAAAAAAAAAAAAAAAAGAAGAAGAGGTCAGCTAAAATTGGAACACTAAAAAAGTTGTGGAAGAAATTCAAAGACTCTAATGCTACTAATACTTTGAAGGCTGATCATTTCTTTATTCATGTCTTGAATTCAATTCTCATCCTTGAAGACTTGATGTTTACAAGTAAACACTTTTGGTGAGATTTTTTAAATATTTATAAAGAGTGAAAGAGAGAGATGTACAATGTATATTTTTCTTGATATTGTCATGTGACATGAGAGGATCATAATCCAATACATGTATCCTCCACAAAAAGAAATCTCATTTGAGTCGAGAACTTCCACGTCTTAGTTGGTAAGTTTAATATCATTGAAGACTATAAACACTCTCATTTGAATATTGATTTTCTTACAATGGTGTCGATGGTGATTAGGTAACGGTGGAGGGTGCCTAAAGTTGGCTGTGATATAGGGTACTAAACAATGACAACAAAGAATGAGTCATGAAGTGGCAGTGATCGTGGTGTATGGTTTCAATTTGCTGTTGTGGTGGTGGAGGTGATTAGATGGCGATGTCAGTGATGGAAGCAGAGGGTATTAGATGGTGGTGACGGTAGCAGGGTACTAGTAGTTGCGCGATGGTGGATGGGTTCTCGATGGCAATGACACTAGCAGAGGTGGAGGATCCCGACTGGAGTCAACGATGTCGGAGGGTACCAAGGTTGTGGTTGTGGAGGAGGGTAATGGACGATGTGGGTGGCAGAGAGTACAAGGTGGTGGTTGTGACGCAATGATGAAAGGTACCATGTGAAAGTGGTGGTATAAGATACCAAGTAGAAGTGGTGGTGTCAAGCAGTAAAGAGTGGTGTAGGACACTAAATGGTGATTGGTGGTAGTAGTGGAAGGTAGGGCGGTAGAGGGTGCAAAATGGTGGTGGTGGTAGCATTGGTGGAGGACGTCGATGGTGGTATTAGAGTGAGATAATTGATTTTATATTATATTCTAACACGCCCCCTCACGCAAGAGTCCTTTGGGCTTGAAGCGTGGATAAATGCACAAGTCCACCTACCATGTGCTTAATTAAATTCCACTTTTTAATTAGAAAGTGAGGGGAGCAAGGATCGAACTCTAGACCTCTCGGTCACAGAGGCTCTGATACCATATTAGAGTGAGATAATTGGTTTTATATTATATTCTAACAGGTGGCAGTGGGCATGGGTACTAGATGGAAGCAATGGTGAACATTTTTGGGTAGAGTGACACTGATGATAGGGGAAAGAAGTAAAGAAAAGAGATAGAGAAAACATTTGGGATGGAGGTGTTACATACCATTTTGTTTTAGTTTTAAAAACTAACGATGTCTTTGGTGGAGCAGTGTGATTAGTGACACACCGTATGTCACTTAAAAAATATAAAAATTAACCTAGGACAACAGGTCAGTTACCGGGTATATATAAACTGATAATTGCTATTAAACCCATAGTGAATTTTTTGATATTTACACATTAGTCCGTTTATTGGTTTTGTCCCTCTGAACCTTCTTAGTTCTCAGACCACTTTTCACCAGCAAACTCCCACCTCCGGCCAACACCTCACGCTATCACTACCTTCCCTCCGGCCATCAGATCTAGAGACGCACAACCCATACCCAAGTGGTATGGCTTCTGTTGTTTTTTTTTCAACCTCGTTCCATGGTGGTTTCAGCGAACGCGACGTGAGATTCCGCGGCGGTGGCGCGGCGACTCAGTTTCGGTTGCCAGTGCTTGGGGTTAGACTGTGGCGGCGTGACTTTGAGGCCCGGTGGCACTGTAGATCCGGCTAAGGTAGGAGATGAGAAGTCTGAGAGTTAATGGTATTGGGGTTTTTGTTTGTGGTTGTTTTTGCGTGTTATACTGTGTTAAAATTGGAGATTTCATCTTTGTTTCATTTTATTTTGGTTTTAGATCTAGTTTTCGTTTTTTTTTTAATTTCTAAATCATTGCAGGTGAAGATGTTAGAGATCAGAAAGAGAAGGAGATGAAAAACTAGTAAAGGAATGGGAATTGAAACGGTTAGAGAATTTGCAGAGGTTCGCCGGCGACCTATGGAAATTGCAAGAATGGGAGAAGATGGTCAGAGTAAAAGAATATAACCCCTTACCTAGATTGAATCTATGGGTTAATTTGCAATATTATCCATTCTAGAGAAACCTGCAGTACAATTTCAAAGCCCTTACCCAGTAACAGATCTAGACCATCCATTTTTATATTTATTTATCCATATCCAACGACTACTATTCAACTGCACCACGGTGGAGCAGTTTTCAACTGTACCACCGAAGCCAAAACCCTAAAGTAATGCATTGAAATCATTTTGAAACTTGTATGCTGTGTTTGTTATGCAAGAAACACCAAAGAGAAGTCAGAGAATGTTACAAGAA
Organism: Lotus japonicus; assembly: GCF_012489685.1. Taxonomy (NCBI): domain Eukaryota; kingdom Viridiplantae; phylum Streptophyta; class Magnoliopsida; order Fabales; family Fabaceae; genus Lotus; species Lotus japonicus. The sequence goes on along the minus strand of NC_080043.1, from coordinate 87,278,263 downwards.
AGATAGATAATCTTCACTTATTTGGTATGAAATACCGTAACAGAGAGTACAAAAAGGTACTTCATAACACTTTTTCTCAATCTTTTCAAATTGCTGAAAACTGGAATAGTAGGGGCTCTTGGCTTTTGTATTCACTTTTTTTTTCTTTTTTTTTGTGTGGCTATAAGCCTATAACAATACTTTATATGTATATTGATTGAGTTAAAAGTATCTTGAGAGTTTTGACACAAAATATAACTTTTTACATATTTTTTTTATCTCTATCATACTTATCGACTTATAAAAATATACTTTATTTTTCACTTATTTTTCTCTACTCACATTTTCTCTACTCCTTTTGTCTCTTTGCTATTTCTCTCATCAACCAAACAAAGCAATATTATAAACACATGTAGGATTTAATAGAACATGCAATAATAATTTAAACAAATTTTATAATGAGATAAATCATGTTTTATTATTTTATCATGTACTAATAATTAAGAATAGAAAATAATAAAAAGTAAAAGGTCAAATAGTTAACTTGGTATATAAAACTTTCAATGCATTCTAGTCCAAAATTGGTGTTGGTTCTCTCAACCTTGGTCCCCTACTCTACTCTTTCATCCATCCACCCTCTCAATGTTTTTAATTTTCATATTAACTCTTGCTCAGCCTTACTTAACTGTCACTCCTGTGTCACAATGATACCCCTTTACATCATTCCCACTAGAATTCTCTCTTCACATCGTTTTCATACTTCCCATATCAACCTAACCCCATTTCAATAGCCGTTACACTTTTGTCCTTTCTCTCCAGAATTTCAAACCCAAACCATTCCTTGCAGTTCCCAACACTATCTTCTCACTATCTCACTCATACCTCCTTCCATTCTGCTTCCACAAATCCAAATGGGTTGCTGCTTCAGCAAAGCCACAACCCAAAACCCACAAAACCAAAACCCTCAGAAGAACCAGCACCAACCCCACCATGTGAGATCCTCACTCCCCAAATCAAATCCAACCCATGAAGAAGAAGAAGAAGAAGAAGAACCCTCACCACCACTAGAAGAGGAAACAGTGAAGGAGGTTCTCTCTGAAACACCCATTTCCAAACCCCACCAAGTTCCGATTCTGACACCAGAATCGAAGACCCAATTGGTTCTACTTCAACACCCAGATCCGGTTTTGATGGAAACAAAGACCCAAATGCCTCTGCTTCAAAACCCACCGGAGAAATTCGAAATCGAAACAAAGGATGTCATAGAGGAAGTCTCGGAGGTGGTGTCTTCTCAGATTACAGAAGCATGCAGCATTAGCGAAAGCTTTTCAGCCGCCACAACCGCCACCACTGCTACCGTTACAGAGAAGAGAGAAGACGAAGCAACCAGCAAACAACAGAGTGTGAGAGAGGGAACAGCGACGCAAAAGTGGAGTCGATCTCCGTCCAGGAAGCGCCCTCACGCCGCCGACGGGAGAGAGCGAAGGGTCAAATCTCCGGCGAGGAGGCCGGAGCCGTCGCCGTCACCGGAGAAGAGAGTCAAGAGTGGTTCGAGGTTAGTTCGTGGACGAGAGTCAGGTCCGTTGGCGAATCGGAAGCTCAATGCAAGTCCCGCCCGTGTCCGCCGTGACGCCGGCGAGGGTTCCGGGCGGAGGTCGAGGTCGCCGTCGTGTGTGAGGAAGGTTGGCGGTGGTGCTACGCGTAAGGTGGATGCCGGAGCTGATAGGAAAGTAGTGCCGCCGGCAACAACGAATGCGGTGGAGAAGGAGAAGAGTGAGAATGAGACTGAGGAAGTTGGGGAGAAAAACGACGTCGTTCAGCAGGGGGAGTCCCTTGAGAATCCTCATGTTTCCATGGAGTGCTTTATTTTTCTGTAGAAGCACGTTTTTGAATTCTGGAAGCGATTTCACGTGGTGTTGCTTTCATTTTCAGTAGCAGTAATTACTTTTGACTTTTTAACAACTTTGTCAAAACGTGCTTTCTCATTTATATTCTTTCTTTAGTTCAGAGTATTTGATTGATTGACAGCAAACCACTAACAACAATGACTAATTTTTTCACTGCAAATACTTACAGTATGCGATAAATGATTAGTTATAATATGCACTTCATTCTCATGGGTGAAAATTAGACTTTTAATTTTACAGTTAAGGTATGAAATGAGCTAATTAAATTTGTCTTTTTCTCCTAACAAAAATTGTGGGGCATAATAAATAATAAGATCAATTAATTTTGCTGTCTATTAGTACAAGTTGTTATACTTTTGATTTGATCTGGTGTGTTGATATAGAGATGGTGAATTAATCTTGAGATATGTGGTATGGAGCGATGGGAATGGTCCTCGGAATTGAGCATCTTCTTTTCTTTATGGGGATGGGAAGATAGATAGAGGGCTTCTTTTGTTTCTTGGTATTGGGGTGGATTGTTGTCTTGTATTTGTAGGCAAGCGTGTGAACATGTGCCTTGCGGAACGATAAAGTGCACAATAGGACACCCATGGGAAGGATGAACGAGGGAGAGAAACTTCGTGTGCATACTTTGGTTGGTATGTAAATGGTGGATCAATTATCATATGATATTAGAGCCATCATATATCGTTATTGAAGATCAATTACATATGAGTCATTCACAGTTTGTTCATTGCTGCAAATCTAGTACTCTGGATGTTTAGCCCGTAGATATATCACAAATTAACTTTTAGGTAAAGTTATGTCTAACCCAAATTTACTTCTCTGGTATGCTATTTGAGAGGAACGCATACGCTACTAATATATAGATAAAAAGATACCCTAGCAAGTTTATTTTTTGTACACAATTAAGTATATTGGGTCAGATTCTAACTTCGATGACAGATCACTGGTTTCTGGATATTGGATCTCCTTTGCTTTTAGAGACAATTTGATTTATGGGCTTGAAACTTGGCTCATGATCTTGGCTTCAAGGAGGTCGTCTCTAAGAATGATTGTGTCCAACTTCACAAAGCCTAGATGTTAAAGATGGATAACCTTTCCTACTTGTTATGATTTTCAAGACCATCCCTTTAGGTTCTACTCCATTGAGTTCTCCATGTTAGGAGGAACTGCAATGTTATTGTTGGATATGCTCTTGCTGGGAAAACTTTCTCTTTAAAGTTTCAGGTTATGGAGAATTATGCTAATAATTTGTTACCTTTACTTACTACTGATGTATCTTCCTTTGTTCGTTTCTTTTTAGCAAAATGTTGAAAGTTTGGTTTCAATCACACTAGTTCTAGGTGAACTAATGACATTCAAGATAAGTGGGTTAGGAATGCCATATTTATTTATTTATTTATCTTAAATATTATTGTTCCACTTATGACTAGTGTAATTTAACATAAACTTTTTCTAAGGTCATTTAGACAACCCCTTATACTATGGCGTTATCTAAATGACATTAGATAAAGTTTGAGTTAAATCACCATAGTCTTAAGGATTAAAATATTTTATTATATAATATCATGCAATAGAAATATTTTTTTGAAACATAAAATTTCATCATCAATGCATTCAAAGTGTCAACAAGAACTTGACATCAAATCAACAATGCCAATATTTTGCAAACATAGTGAAACATAGAATTTCATCATCTATGCACTCAGAAGTTTAAAGTACAACATTGGTATACAAGGGGTGACACATATATGTTACATATGATGTCTCAATAGTACCTCATCAAAGGGTGCCAGATAGCAAAATTTGGAATCTTCCTTACAATCACAATACACAGAGCTCAAGATCAACAAAATTACATGAGCAACTCTAAATCTTGCACATCCTCTTGGATTCATACTATTGCAAATACAATTAAGTTGGAACCTTAGTTTCCTCAGACCTAGCTTACTCCAAGTGTTGGACCACATTAATCATTGTATGCAAAGTCATTTTCTTCACCCTCACCCAGCACCTTTACTCATAAACTCTAAAGTAGTAGAAGCTTTAGTTAACTCACATTCTTTCAGCCACTTTTTGTATCTAGCAATCACCAAAGTTCACGGATAAGTGAAGCCAATCATTCCAACCCTATAACCAAATCAGTTCCACCCAAAACAAGAAAGAAGAAATTCTTGTTCAATTTCCAGTCCTTGAACCAATAACACCACTTCCATAGAAATAATCTTTTGAGTAAAACACATGGTAATGTTACGTATAATAGACCAAGTGGTTCGATACTTGCCTATAAAAAAATGGTTGGGAACTTCATCGGACATGTGCATTGTGGGAGCTTTAATGCACCAAGTTGTTCATAGCAGGAGCTTTGATGCGTTGGTTTGAACCCATAACATCATACCCTTGCATTCACTTTAACACTTAAAAAACTGTCAATAAAACAATAGTATGTTCTACTATTATAAATTTTTTAAAGGCTTGGGGCATATCAAAGATAGAAATGTGGTGGACAATGGTAATTGTAATTGTTATACCAGATTCATTGAAATAAAGTTGTAAGATTCTCCACAATCCACCACATTTCTATACTTGATATGCCCTAAGCCTTTAATAAATTCCTGATAATAGAACTTATTATATTTGATTGACAATTAAGCCTCCACAACCTCATCTTCATCACACCGTATCTCCATTCAACCTAATTATCCTCTTGCGTCTTTTCTTCTTCTAAAAACATAAGTTGATATTGCTTGTTCTTACAAACCCGAGTCAAAATATATTTTTCCCCATATAACGCGACTTTTTCACCATTGTAAATAGTGTAGCATGTTTATACAACCATAATTCAACTTCTATATCCTCCTTCAATCCATTCAGAAAAATAATCACCAAATACATTTCATCTAACTTCTAATTACAACATGTTGTTTAAATTCTTCCACATACTCCACCAACAATTGATTTGGTTTTAACAGAAAAATAAATGTGAATATAAGTAGGTTGAAACCTTTCTACAATTGTTGCCTTAAACATATCCCAAGTTAGATTAGGATTGCAATATTCTAATAACATTACTTCCGCAGAAACAACCTCTTGAGTAAAACACATGGTAAGGTTTCATACAATGGACCGAGTGGTTGGATACTTGCTTATATAAAAAATGGATGGGCTCTTCATCATACATGTTGTGGGAACTTTGATGCACCAGGTTGTGCATAGCAGGAGTTTTGATGTGTTAGAATGTGGTTTGAACCCATAATATTACAACCTTGCATACACCTTGACACTTAATTTTATGTCTGTATGTAACTTCTAGAAAATAAGATAATTTTGATGGTGGTAATTGAAATTGTTGTACCAGATTCAATGAAATAAAGTTGTAAGTTGCTCAACAATCCACCAACTTTCTATCCTTGATATGACCCAAGCCTTAAAAAATTCTAATAGTAGAACTTACTATTATTTGTAAGATCAAGTTTTGATCATGTAGTACAACTCTATGTTTTGATGATTACAAGTTAACATTTTAGTATGAACAATTATGGTACTCTAAAGTGTTTTCTGAGTGTGCTCCTAACAGGCTCTGACCTTAATTTAATCTCACACAAATCAGAAGCACTTTGCTTAAAGAGTGACCCTAGCAACGCTTTCGCAATCTCTATGTTCAATCTGAACAGTAGAAAAGCTTCAGAAGATCTGAAGTTAATCAAGCTCTGATATGGACTCAGCCCACTTGAAGTTCTGAAGATCCAGACGTTCTGATAACCCAGACACTCTGAAGGTTCAGATGTTCTGATGGTGTAGAAGACTTTGAAGATCCAGAAGCTGAAAAGTGAAGACTCTGAAGTCCAGAAGCAAAATGGCTCTGAAGACTAAGTACTTCTCCTCTGAGTTCAGAATCAGAAGGTACAGCGGTCAGAGGATCCATGCTTCCCTCTGACTCTGATCAACAAGCTTCACAAGTTCCAACACGAAGCATTCCTCTGATCAGAAGTCAACAAGGTTAAACGTCAAGTCACTATCAAAAGTACAAAAGCAAATGTACTATCCTGACGACCTAACCTAACATACTCGGCCACAGCAGAAGCTGGAAATCCTAGATCTGCCCTCCAACGGTAGCATTCTCATGCAATGTTCAAACCCTAATCCTTGGAGTATATATAGAGGCTGAAGACTGAAATATGTAGTTGGAAGAAACTCATACGCGCAAGCTATATTCAAATCTTCTAAGCAATCTTTCTTCATCGAATTCATTGTGTTTACTACAAGATTTTCAGAAGAAATTTCTTTGTAAACAATATTTCTTAAACAGTTGTTTAGTTTACCTTTAGGATATCAAGGTTGATCGGATCCTAGAGAAGACTAAGAGAGTGAATCTTAGTGTGAGCTAAGTCAGTGTATTGTTAGTCACTTGTAGGTTTCAAGTGCAGTTGTAACAAATCTCTATTTAGTGAATTGTCTTCATTCTAAGAAGGAAGAAATCACCTTCACGGGTGGACTGGACTAGCTTGAGTGATTCATCAAGTGAACAGGATAAAATCCTTGTGTGCTTTTCTCATCTCTTATCTTAAGCACTTTACTTGTGTCTCAAAAGATTTGTTAAAATCTTAAGGTGGAAGTTTTATTCTAAAAACGCTATTCAAATTCCCCCCCTTTCTACCGTTTTTCATACCTTCATTATTTGCAATGACAATTAAGCCTTCACAGCCTCATCTTCATGACATCGTATCTCCATTCAACAAAATTATCCTCTTGCGTCTCTTTTTCACCTAAAAACATAAGTTGATATTGTTTATTCTTATAAACTTTAGTCGAATTATATTTTTCCTCAAAAATAGTTATATTTTTCGCCCATATATCGCGACTTCTTCATCATTGCAAATAGTGTAGTAGGTTTATACAACATTAATTCAACTTCTATATCCTCCTTGAATTCATTCAGAAAAATAATCGCCAAATACACTTCATCCAACCCTTGTAAATGTAACAATAAGTTAGATGTGATATGAGTTGCTTCTACTTAGACCCAAATATATGCGGTTTATTTTGGATCGGTTTTTGGACATCCAGTAGGGGGTTACCCCCTACTAATATAAGTAGGGGGTTACCCCATAATTGTATAGTCCGTTAGTGGTGGGTAACCCCCTACTTATCATAAGTAGGGGGTAAGTAGGGGGTAACCCCCTGCTTAACATAAGTAGGGGGTTACCCCCTACTTATTTTAGTAGTGGGTAACCCCCTACTTACCCCCTACTTATATTAGTAGGGGGTAACCCCCTGCTTATCATAAGTAGGGGGTAACCCCCTACTTATCGGGGGTAACTATATAAGCCTTCAAGCCTGTATATGATGTTGTTTGGACTAGATATCCCATTTTCTCTGCTTGTGCCCTGAAAACCTTTGGCCTTTGAAGTGTCATTTCAATGTAGTGTTTTTACCATATATACTATGTTATCAAGAGGAACATAAATTGTCACAGATATTAGTCAAGTAGGGTAGTAAGAGTTTTCTTAGTTTTAATTTTATGACCCTTAACAGAAGAATTTTCTCCTATTTGCAGTAGCACAATAGGTGTTGCAGCTGATAGTTGGATGGCACTCATGGACCGCCTTTTGATATTAAGAAATGACGTGACAAAAGAAAAGGAGGTGCAACAAGTTAAAATTAATATCCTTAAATTGTCTGATTTATACTACGAGGCATTAGATGCTCCTAAGAAAGGTGGAGGAAAGGTTGGTTCTATATTACATTACATTACATTATTACATTTACAATTACCATGATGACCTTTGTCTACTTTGAATAATTCTTAAGAATCTGCAACTTTTTTGGCATCCTTAAAGCCTAACCACATATCAATATTCCTAGCAGAAGGAGGACGATGAGAGGGTTTAAGAGTCCAAAATGTTGGAATTATAGGGAATTATAGGTTGATCAAGTTTCCTACTAATTTATTTGAAGATGTCAAGAGGTGGAATGACAAATTGTACCTCTTATAAGATGATGGCAAGTTAGTAACAAAGTGTTTCTACCTCTCTACAAAAGATGAAATTGTTGGGGCGGAAGTACTTAGGACATTAAATCAAATACTTAGTGTGCTATTCAAAGATAGTGTGCTATTCAATCAAACACGTGGTGTTTTTGTTTAAAATCGGTAAAACAAAGATTAAGGTTGAAACTGAAATAGTGTTGGGGCATTTAACTAACTTAATTATGAAACACAACTTAGCAACAAACAAATCAAAGCTATGTCCTTTATTTTAATTAAATAAAAGTTAGAAGAAGTGAAGAACAGACCTGCAAAGACTTTTAATATAATCAACTTTTTTGGCATCCTTAAAGCTTAACCACATTTCAACTTCAATACCAAAATGTTTAGCATCAAAATGTCTCACAACAACCATCGCTTGTTCATTAGACAAAAGGCCATCATCGACAAAAGAACATATTTTTGAAGATACCATTCTCCTTAAATTTGAAAATATTCTTAGCAAGTAAGATAGGCCATATCTAGTCTAGAAATAAAATAAAAAATGTATGACAAGCATCCTTGTACACTGATATAAGCTGCAAGTAGTTACCCTTTCCATCAATTTCTTTCATGTTTTCGGAACATCTAAAATATTGACCTACTGATCCCTCAACTTCTTGGATTGATCCAACAAAAGCTAAAAACAAGTAAGAAGATGAGAAAGGGTAAGATTGAGTTGAAAGGGATTGAAAAATTAAGGGACAGATTTGTTGTTTCATGTAAAATCAATTTAAAAATGAACAAAAGAGTTCACTTAAGATTTTTCATATATGTGTTATGCACGCACAACTCGATTGATTGAATTGCAAAATAAAATCCAGAAAAATATAAAAATACTTTTTTAAATATCTATATATTAGAAAATACAGGCGACTTAAAATTATAGTATCATCAAGTTGATTTTGTTCAAACTGCTTTAATTTCCTTTTCTCCACATTAACTCATGTTACCTGAAATCCTTGAAAATCTTGTGGATTTGGTCTCTGATAATCTTTTTCCTTGTTCTTCCATCACAAATCTCTTTCTTTTTCGAGCTACAGAGGAAAAATTGAAAAAAAATTAAAGAAAAATTAAACCATAAGTTTATGGAAAAAATGGAGCAAGAGTAAGAGTAGGAGATCGAGTAAGAGTAGGTTTTTCGAGCTACCTGAAAAAATTGGAATGTGAGCACGAGTAAGAGTAGAAATTTCTGTGATTGTAGAAATTTGGGACATATCCTGCGTTTCAGATGAAGAATTGGTAGATTCAGATCTTCTTTGAAAATGAATGGGTAATGAAAGAGTATAGAGCATTGAAGAAGGCATGATTGATTGATGGTTCAACACAGAGCAGAAAACTTTTCCTCGGGAGTATGCAAGCCTTCAAGACACCGTCGACCAAATCTCCTATTGAGATACGAGTACCCCTACTCTAATTACAACATGTTCAAATTCTTCCACATACTCCACCAACAATTGATTTGGTTCAACTGAAAAAGGAAGGCGAATACAAGTAGGTTGAAACCTTTGTACAATTGTTGTCTACAACATACCCCAAGTTAGATTGAGAGTGCAAGATTTCAATAACACCACTTCCGCAGAAACAACATCTTGAGTAAAACACATGGTAGATTTACTTACAATGGATCGAGTGGTTGGATACTTGCTTATATAAAAAGTGATTGGCCACTTCATCATACATGTGCATTATGGGAGCTTTAATGCACCAAGTTGTTCATTGTGGGAGCTTTGATGCACCAGATTGTGCATAATGAGAGTTTTGATGTGTCAAAATGTGATTTAAACCCATAACATCACACCCTTGCATACACCTTGACACTTAATTTTATGCTCGTATCTAACTTATACAAAAAAATATTATTTTTATGGTGGTAATTGAAATTCTTGTACCAAATGCAATGAAATAAAGTTGTAAGATGCTCCACAATCCACCACCTTTCTATTCTTTATATGCTCCAAACCTTAAAAAAATTCTAATAGTAGAACTTACTATTATTTGCAATGACAACTAAGTCTTCACAACTTCATCTTCATCACATCGTATCTCCATTCAATCAAATCCTCCTCTTGCGTCTCTTTTTCACTTAAAAACATAAGTTGATATTGTTTATTCTTACAAACCTGGGTCGAATTATATTTTTCCTCAAAAATAGTCATATTTTTCCTCCATATGTCGCGACTTCTTCATCATTGCAAATAGTGTAACATGTTTATACAACCTTAATTCAACTTCTATATCTTGCTTCAATCCATTCAGAAAAATAATCGTGAAATACACTTCATCCAACCCTCTAATTACAACATGTTGTTCAAATTCCCCCACATACTTCACCAACAATTGATTTAGTTTCAACTGAAAAAGAAAGGTGAATTCAAGTAGGTTGAAACCTTTATACAATTGTTTCCTTAAACATACCCAAAGTTAGATTGAGATTGCAATATTCCAATAACACTACTTCCGCAAAAATAACCTCTTGAGTAAAACACATGACAAGGTTACACACAATAGATCAAGTGGTTGGATACTTGCTTATAAAAAGTGGTTGGGAACTTCATCGAACATGTGCATTGTGGGAGCTTTAGTGCACTAAGTTGTGCATAGTGAGAATTTTGATGTGTCAGACTCATAACATCACACCATTGCATACACCTAGACACTTAATTTTATGCCCATATGTAACTTCTACAAAATAAGATAATTTGGACAGTGGTAATTGTAATTGTTATACCATATCCAATGAAATAAAGTTTTAAGATGTTCCACAATCCACCACCTTTCAATCCATGATATGCCCCAACCCTTCAAAAATATTCTAGTAGTTGAACATATACTTTGCATTGATAATTAAGCCTCCACAACATCATCTTCATCACATCGTATCTCCATTCAACCAAATTCTTCTCTTGAGTCTCTTCTTCACCTAAAAACATAAGTTGATATTGCTTATTCTTACAAACTTTTGTCGAATTATATTTTTCCTCCACGTACCGCGGCTTTTTCATCATTACAAATAGTTTAGTAGGTTTATACAACCTAAGTTCAACTTCTATATCCTCCTTGAATCCATTCAGAAAAATAAACATCAAATACACTTCATCGAAACTCTTGAGTCAAGCTCTAGTGTCTCGTACGAGTCCATACAATTTCCGTTGCAATTTAGAAACCAAGGATCTGTCATAAACTTCAAAACTAGGGGCCCAAAACACATTAATAAAAACATTATTGACAAACAATTGTTGGATGTGTCAACTTCTAGAAACAGGTAAAGAGATCATTATCCATATAGTTGGTTTACCCATTTATAAGAATGTCTCAAAATAGTCAAAACCTTGTCTTTGGTGAAAACCTTTGGCCACCAATCTGGTCATACACCTATTGATGGAACCATTAAGGTTCTCTTTGACTCTAAAACCCAACTTGTAGTCAATCAGTTTTCAAGCAAGGGAAAATAGAACAAGAGACCAAGTGTGATAAACCATTATTGTATCATATTCTTGTTACACTAACACCAACTATTTTGGATCAGACAGTGCATGCTTTGTAGTGGTAGGTTTGACTTGAATAAGAAGGAGAATAGGCATAAAGTACTAATTTAGTAATGTCAAATTCAACACACGTTCATCTTGGGTGTCTATTAGATGGGTGAAAAGTCTGATGTGTGGAAGTTGATTAAGCAGGTTGTATAAGGTGTGTATCACTATCAACTTGTTGTATAGTAGGAAAATTAGCAAGAAGATGAATATTAGTACAGTTGGACACAAGTAAAGGCAAGGATAATGGATGAACAAGGGGTCTGGTTGTTGGTAGTAGAGGGAAACAATTTTGAGTAAGGAAAACAAAACTCTTTGAAGAATAACCCAAAAATACGACAAGAGGTTCCTAAGCGCTAATATCTTTTATGGCTTGGTGAATAACCCAAAAACTTGGGCAAGATTGAGGAAGATGCCCTATTTATTGGTAAGACATAATAGTCTAGGAGGACATCCAAAATATGACACTTCTGCAAGACGTACCTACAACAAGGAATAGGAGAACCATGAGGAGGGGTCCAAATTGACTCCTAATTACAAATATGCGAACATATGTCTAACAGAGGAATAACCACCACATCCTCTAAAGCATTCAAATCAACCATGACAAAAAACATGTGTAGTACGTTGGAGCGTAATTTGAAACATGCTATGAAGAGGGATGCGATGCTGGGGACTTGTGCTATATCCAAAAAAATCATCGAATCACCCAACTTCTTCTTGGTTAGGTCAAATCGACCTTCATGAGTAATAACTAATGTTGCGACCTTAGATATTGAATGTCAATGTCATCGGTTTTTTAAAGTCCATCACAAATGGCCTCAAGGTGGTCATGTTATGCCACATGATCTCCAAACAATATTACAATGGTCTTAATCCTCTTTACATATTGTAAATTGACATCCACCCCTTCAGATAATATAATATAATATAATGATTTTAACATTTATAATATGCATTTAACAAAATATCATTTTACTATTTTTTATTTTATTTTTTTCTTATTTAACCGTCATATTAAAGTTACATTAAGCAATTACAAATTTTCAAACTTGAAAAAAATTATAATTAAGTGTTTTAATTTATGAACATATTTTATTATGTGCATTTAATATAATGTTTCAAGATTGAGAGTTCGATTTCTAAGAGTCGCACTTTTGGGGAGACCTTTAGTTAGGGTTTGTGCAATGCTCATGGACCGGGCTTGCGAATGTGTATAGTTACTTCAGTCGGTTCGGTCGGGTTTGAGCCCAAATTGAAACCGACTACCCCACACCACCTAAAGTGGTTTTTTGAATCTGTCCAAAGCCGCAATAGATTCAGCCCGACCTAGCGACAAAAAACATGTTAGTTAGTTTGATTTCGGGTCCGGCTGGTTCATCTTGGATAACCCTATAATATAGGCTAGGGTATAAGCTGATGTCGGTTGTCTGAAATACTTCCATCTCCATCCATGAGACTTAATAGTCAATATTAATGGCTCAAATTTAATGTATAAGAATTGAGTTCAACTCTTTTAAATGTGTAATCATGGTTCTGATTCTCTATTCTCTATTCCTTGTTTAGCTATCTTAGAAGATTACTTTCCCGCTTTTGGAATTAGAGGTCATCAGAGGATATTTTCAATAAAAGAATAATAACTCACATTTATTACATAAAAGTACAGTTATTTCCTTTCAATCTCTCCCCCTTAAAATGATAACACCATTTCTTGTGGTCTATATTATTTGTATGGTAGCATTCATCTATGAAAGCTTCTCCAAATATCAGTGGTTTGTATTGTATATAAGCACCAAACCAACGGAAGGATATTTCTATTTGTGGGGGCTCCTTTGCTTCTTTTCTAGCTGTTTTCTTCTTCTTACTCTCTAATTTTACTTCTAGCTCAACATTTCCTCATGCCACAGCACCAAGTGACTTTAATGGAACCAGTTCTGAGCTACAACAACAGCAGCAATGGCAATGGAAACAACATTGAGTATGATATCATTAGCTGGTTTGAATATGTGTCTCAGAACGCAGGTTCTATTCAGAGTCAAATACTGAGCCTTATTCTGAAGCAGAACAATGGTGTGGAATATCTGAAGAAATGGTTGGGGAACTACAACATCCAAGAGATGGAAGCATGTGCATTGGAATCTCTTTTCACTTCTGTGGTTCCTCTTGCCTCACATGCTGATTTTGAGCCATTTATCCAAAGGATTGCAGATGGCGACACTGCTCCTTTACTCACTCAACAACCCATAACCACTCTTTCCTTAAGGTACCATTTACTTCTTTAGAATCTTCACTTCTCTTCCTTTCTCTTCACCTTTTTGTTTGGGGAAATTAAGATTCATCTAGTACTGAAATTTCTTTACATTGATGGTCATGTTCACTTTGGTAAGAATCACAAAACAGAACATTAGATACAGGCCACAGCTCACATGTGGCTCTCTGCCATATCTTTTTTATTCTCTCAGATTTTATTAGTCACATGTGTATTGTATGCTTAATTCATGGTGCTAGTAGGTTGCTATAAAATGAACCAGTGAATTCTTTTCTTGAATTTTGATTTATATTATGTAAAAGGGTGTACTCTTTTTCTTTTTAATATGTTTTTTTTTTCTTGGAGGAAAATGTATATTTTTTTCCCATTTTCTTGGATCTCCTGCTATTGTGGGATAAAAAATATTGATATTTTTCTTGTGGTGGTTTTGCAGTTCTGGAACAACTGAGGGAAGGCAGAAATTTGTACCCTTTACCCGCCACAGTGCTCAAACCACTCTTCAAATATTCACTTTAGCATCAGCCTATAGATCAAGGTAATTCAATACTTCATGAGTGAACAATCAATATACTATTTTGAAGTGCTGAACTGTATACATATTTAAAAATCCTTTTACAATTCATTCTGAAACCGGAATCAATTCTGGTTCCGAAAGAAGCTTCTATAGCAGCTCCTGGGTTCCATAATTGATAATGAGGAAAAAGAAGCTAATCCGAACATGCTATTTACAGGGTTTACCCCGTAAGGGAAGGAGGGAAGGTTCTTGAATTCATATACAGCAGCAACACATTCAAAACAAAAGGAGGTTTAACAGTAGGGACCGCCACAACACACTGCTATGCTAGTGAAGAATTCAGAAATAACAAACAACATAAAAAGCTATATGGTTGCAGCCCTGAAGAAGTAATTTTTGGTGGAGACTACAAGCAATCTACATATTGCCACCTCCTTCTAGGCCTCTTCTTCTCTGACCAAGTTCAGTTCATGACCTCAGCTTTTGTCTACAGCATGGTGCAAGCATTCACCACCTTGGAAGAACTCTGGAAAGAAATATGCAATGACATCAGAGATGGCACTTTGAGTCCAAGAATCAAATTACCCAAAATGAGAGGGGCTGTTTTGGAAATTATTTCTCCCAATCCATGTTTGGCTTCAAAATTGGAAGCCATTTGTCATGAGCTAGAAAATGTGGATTGGTTTGGTTTGATTCCTAAATTGTGGCCAAATGTTAAGTACTTGTATTCCATTATGACAGGGTCTATGCAACCATATTTGACAAAGCTTAGGCATTATGCAAATGGGTTGCCTTTGATTAGTGCTGAATATGGGTCTACTGAGAGCTGGATTGGGGTTAATGTGGATCCTGGTTTGCCTCCTGAGGAGGTGACATTTGCTGTTGTGCCCACATTTTCTTACTTTGAGTTCATACCACTTCAAAGACATAAAGAAGATAGTGGTTCGGTTGGAGAAGATTTCATTGAAGGCAAACCAATTCCACTGTCTCAGATTGAAGTTGGACAACAGTACGAAATAGTCCTCACAACTTTCACAGGTATTTATCTCTCTCTTTTTGTTTTTCTTGTTAAGAACATTTTAACTATAAAGACATCCAATAGCATCACATTTTATCTGTATTTCTTTATATTTTCTTTCTTTTTCAATGTGTTCTCTCTATCTTTCTCTATTTTCATCAAAATATTTGCTTGAATTAGATCCGTACAGGAGCATCTTTTGACTTTTTGTTTGATAACAAATACTAATCCCTAGTACCAATTAGTTGCATTAATTCTTTAAAAAAATAATTGAAAGATTTTTCTTTAAGGAAATAGAAAGTTAATTTTCTGATGTAGCAAAAAAAAAAAAGTTAAGTCATATATAAGTGTTTGTATTTAAATACATTTATCTCCTCAAATATATACTCAATTATGTGGTGCTTTCACTCACCTAATATTGTGGGGTATAAATAGGCTTGGGACCAAAAAATTGCATTTTGAATTAAAAATGTTTAATTAATAAAAAATTATATTTGAATGACTAAATTATTGAATAATGCATCTATTGGGAACTAAATGAAGTTTTAGTCTTTATAAAAGCATAATATTTTAGACTAATATTATAAATTGGGAACTGTTATTCAGTGCGTTGGAAATCTTAACGAAATGTAAGAATTAGTGTTTATCTCAAAAACAATATGAAATGGTTAGTTAAAAATTGAAATAAGAGGAAATCTAAAAAATCAAATGGTAATCAACTCACTTCGTATGTTTTGTGAGAATTGAACATCTTTTCATAATATCAATCATTACTTTTATTGTAAAATATATCACAATTGATTATGATTAGCATACAAATTAGAATTTGTACCTTTGTGTTGAAATTAACTTTATCATTAGAATCAACTATTAAAAATATCTAATTACTTAAAAATTAATTTTGATAATAAAAACTTAATTTTAAAAGTTTACAAATACATCCAAATGAAATACATTATCATTCTTCTCTTCTTTTCTTTCCTTTCCATTTCCATCATTTCATTTCCACTTAAAAAAGGTGTTGAAATTCCTTTTTCCTTATAACTCATAATAAGTGGGCAAGCCCGATTGGACCCATTTGTTGTAGACCAAGTAATGCTAAATTTGGCCCAAGAAACTAGCAATAATGAGCTATCTGTCATATGCAAATTAAATGCAAGCTATAACCCTCTCTCTGTTTTTCGACAATGGGGGGACCTGTCTCTTGCTACCAACTTGTGTTGTGTCAGGCCAAAACACTTGGCTGAACTTATCACACATACATTTAGCAAGTTGGTTGAGAGGATATAAAGCTCACATGCAGATATGATTCAAATGCATACTATTAATGGCCATCTTAATAATTGATAAGTTAGATCAGATTTTTTCTTAACCCACCACAAACATAGCTGTTTAGGATATCAAATCAGTCTCAAAATTTTCATTTACAAAAAATGATCATGAGAAGTTGATTAATTAAGGAGAATCAAATGTTTTACAATCATTTAGTTGAAATTATTTTGATAGACATTACGTTATTCTTCTAATTCATTTGAAAACAAGTTTAAAAACCAGTAAAAATAATCAAGTTTATGTTGAAGCATGACACGTGTAAAGTGACCCATAGACAACCCACGTTTAATGTGTTATGATGAGTCCACTTCACTATTTTCACTTTCAATATTGATGTTATATGGTTTAGTATCAATATTGCAGACTTTTCTGTCATGATTTGGGCGGCATGTTCCATAATTGTCATTTCAAAATTTCAAACCATGTAACGTGGACTATATATAATCACACATAAAACACACATTTTAGTCATTTTTTTGTTATACTGAGAATAACCTGAAAATAATTATTCAATCTTGTCTTTTACACACTTATTGGCATTTTATATATACCTTATTTTTTCCAAACTCTCTTTTTACATATCAAGTTTATTATTTCTCCATTTTTTTTCAAGTGAATGTAAACGAAACATTTGCATATATGTTATATAAGTGCAATTAAATGTTAGTATTATTTTGAGATAAAAAGTGAATAGATAGTCTTTTTGAGTTCGAATACTAATCTATCGATAAATCTAAACACAAACCGAGATTTTATATGATTGGATCGGCACAAAACATTATCACTCAAATAAAAGGAAGCGATCGTTTTAGAAATAAATTATGATAAAAGATCATTAACACGATAATCAACTACTATTCAAAAAAATTATTTAGTGTCTTTGAAGAATAGCTAAAATAGTAAGAGTTGGAAGACATATGAATTAAGGATATAATAGCTCAATGAATCAGTGGTGGATGTAATTTTTTGGTGAACCTGGTAAAAATGAGTACACTTATGAAACTAAATATTTCTTAGTGCACAACTTACAAAGAAAATTTTATTTTGTGAACTTATTTTTTTTTTCTTAGTGCATAATACAAAAAGTCAATATTCTTTTTTGGTAGATGACAAAGTCAATATTCAATCATACATTAGCTAATCTTTCAAAAATAATTCAGGACTATACAGGTGCAGATTGGGAGATGTGGTGGAAGTATCCGGGTTCCACCAGGGGACCCCAAAATTGAACTTCATATGCAGGAGGAAGCTAATTCTGACCGTGAACATAGACAAGAACACAGAGAAGGACCTCCAACTAGTGGTGGAGAAAGGGTGTCAGCTCCTGATGAATAAAGCAAATAAAGCTGAGCTTGTTGATTTCACAAGCTATGCAGACATCACAACCAGACCAGGGCACTATGTAATTTACTGGGAGGTCAAAGGAGAGGTTGAGGACAATGTCCTTGACGCGTGTTGCAAGGAAATGGACATGTCATTTGCTGATCATGGCTACGTGGTGTCCAGAAAGACCAATTCAATTGGCCCCCTTGAGCTTTGCATTGTGGAGAGAGGGACTTTCAAGAAGATATTGGACAATTTTATAGCGAATGGAGCTGCATTGAACCAGTTCAAAACTCCTAGGTGCACTAACAATAATGTCCTACTCAAAATTCTTGATGCTTGCACCATCAAGAGGATTTTCAGTAGAGCTTACACCAGTTCAGATTAGCAATAACATAGAGAACAACGAGTTTTAATTTCCATTATTAAAGAAATTAAGTACACTTAACAAAAAAATATGTGTTGTAATGAATGTACTTTTTGGGGAACGATATTCGCAAGAGTTTTTTTGAGTTTATTTTATAGCATAAGTACTTGTGCAAGAATTTAGAAAAACTTACATAAACAACTTACAATTAATGACTACTTATAACATGTTTTGAGTTTATTTCAATAATTATTTCAAATTAACTTATGAATAAGTTTTTATGTTGTTTACCCAAATGCTAACAATACCTAAGATGAATGTTTATTAATGCACCATTAATTTATTTAGTGTTGTGTTCTGCTCTAGTTGCTAATTACTAAAATTAAAATGTATAAAGCAAAAGTTTTTTTTGGTGCACTAGAACTTTTGTTCTGTTTTTCATAATATGAGACACATATATTGCCTTTTTTTTCTTCATTTGTCTTTGTGTGAGTGGAGCCGGTGAAGTAAAAGTTTCACTCATATGATAAATCTCAATCTGTACCAAAAAAATATAATCATGAGTTGTGTATGTTTAAATGAGGAATTATCAAAGGGGACAATGAAAATATATGTTTAAATGAGGAATTATCAAAGGGGACAATGAAAATGAGGTACCATCTACCAAAATAGTGATAATCTACCAAAAAAAAAAATGACTAGTTTGGGCCTGGGTGACTAGTTTTTGGTTAAAAACGTTTCCTTTCATCTTCCCCTTGCACACATGACACATAGACAAACATTGATAAACCTTATACTTTTTTTTCTTTTGGTCATAGAACATCATGAAATCTTGTACAGAATATCCAACAAATGACTTTTTATTAAGAGCTGAAGGGAAACAAAGCTAAAGAAGAAATTCATAAAAAAAAAACTGCACGTACGTTTCATATAGTGAGTCATTCTAGATTTCCAAGTGTGAGGTATGTGTTGAAGGGTTAGAAGACTTGCTTCGCTTATTTGCAATTGAAGAACATGTATTTGTCATTCTCAAGGATCGTCCTGAATCTGGCATCTCCCATCAAGTCATTTCCCACGACTTCAGGTGTTTCCTTAATGATCTTAGTTAAAGCTAGGTAGGTCCTGTCATTCTGAGTACAAATGCCTTTACTAACCATTTCTTTGAGGAGCTCTTCGGCATGCTCAACTTCATTCTCATTGCACAAACCTATTATAAGAGAGTCGTAAGTGGTAATAGTAGGATCAAATCCCATCTTCAACATTTCATCATAGACTCTAAAAGCCTCCTTCATGACACCTTTTTTATCACTATAACCACCAATGAGTAAATTGTAACTATTATAATCAGGATTGATCCCCCTTGTCTTCATCTCATCAAAAAGTTTTTGAGCTTCCTCCACTTCCCAACACCTGCAGCAGGCTAGCATCATGGTATTATATGTTAACAGATTGGGCTGAATCCTTTTCTCCACCATTTCATCATAAAGAAGGCCTTTGTTTGCATCCATATACTTGCGTTTGGCATACCCGCTCATCAATGTGTTATAAGTATAAACATCCGGCTTCATTCCTTTTTCTTGCATTTCTTTTATCATATCCCCACCTCCCCACCTTCGCAAGCGTTCCCTACCTCGAACCATGCCTCACCCAACATAGTGTAAGTGACACGAGTTGGTTCTATCCCTCTGCTTATCATCTCATCTTTGTATTCAATAGCCTTATATAAATCATCCATACCCCCTTCAATCGTAATCGCTTTCCTGCAGTACTTATGAATCAAGGCATCATATATTACAGCATGTGGCACCAATCCTGACTCTGACTCTATCATCTCAGGAAATAAATCAGATGCTTCCTCAAGCCTTCCTTCTTTACACATCACAAAAATGTAAGAATTATCGCTGTAAGAACTTAGACCAAGTCCATGATATGTCATATGTTGAAACATCACACAAGCTGCTTCGAACTTCTCTCCGTCGTGTATGAGTGTGTTATAATTATAAATAGCAGGCTCTGCCCCAAGAGTTTCCATGTGCTGAATAAACTTCCCAGCCTTGGTTTTATTCAACTTGAGGAACAACATCAACATGTCATTGCAAGTTTCAATGTTTGGCAGAACCCCTTTTTGCTTCATCAAGTTGAAGCATTCCAGAGCCTCATCGGGCTTCTTGAGTTCACAATAAACCCTGATGAGAGCATCAAACACGCTGGTGGTTTCGATGTTGAGACGCTCCCGGGCACGTGCGAGTTCGTTGAGAATGGACTCTAGGTTGGCGGCGGCAGTGAGAATGAGGGGGTGGAGGAGGTGGTGGTTGACGGAGGGTTTGGGGGATGGGAGGCAGTAGGGGATGCAGAAGGCGAGGCATCGAGTGGTGAGGTCGAAGGAGGTGAGAACTGAGGGGAGAATGGAAGGGGTGAGGTGTGGGGAAAGGTGTTCGATGAAATGCCGCTGAGAAGATTCAACTGCTTGAAGGAGTGTGGATTCAGTGATTGGTGGTGGTGGTAATGTAGTGGGCGCAGGAATAACAACGGTGGCAGAAACGGAGGAGAAAGAGCGTGTTCGGGAGTGTGAGAGCGAGTTGAGGATGAGGGTTCCGAATCGGCGCACCATAAGCGACTGCATAATGATGATGGTGTGAAGAATAAGGTTTATCAATGTGTCTCTGTGTGTGCAAGGGGAAGATGAAGGAAAAACGTTTTTAACCTAAAACTAGTCACCCAGGCCCAAATGGATGAATTGAAGCCCAACGTTAGTAAAAAAATTGTTACTGTAGTTGTCTTGGGTGGTTCGGTAAAAAAAAATCGTATCTCAGCAATATGATAAATTATTAAAAAATAAACAGTATATATATATATATAATTAATTTTAATGTACATTTTTCTTTTTCTGTTTTTTCTCTTAGCTTTCACGGTTAAGATTTTAGCTAGGCCACCTCCACAACACCATGTCATTTGGACATCTTTATCTCATAATTTTAGTTTTCAATTTCAAACGTGTGCAAATAAGGAAATGGGATGTGCCGATGTGCAGTAAATGACTCTCAACCTTTTGTTTTTGAGTTATGAATTTGTGATATACAGTGACTGATAATTTCAGTCATCAAATCGACATACTCACTTTGTGGCGACTTCAGACCACCACAAACTAGAAAACGTAAAAAGAAAAATGTAATAATAAAAATATTAAAACACTACAAAATTCTCGATTAAATTTTCTTACATGCATTTTGTGTTGGTTTTACACTGCCAATATCACATATTCTTAAGCTTGGCAACTTGTGGTGGTGTGAGATTGTCATAAATTGCGTATGTCGATCAGATGTCCCCGATTATTATATCAAGTAGTAAGAGTTGGGGAGGATGAAGGGGTTAGAGTTCAAACCCAATGAGCTAATCTATTAAAATTATAAAAAAAAAACTATTTACTCTTTGTTTTTTTTATCCAAATAACAATTTTGCTTAAAAGGCCAACAATATAGTTGGGCCTTTGGCCCAAAACATCTCCAAACGTGCGTTTCTTACGAATGACTTCCATGTCTGAAGCTGCAATTCGAACGAATGGCGAAGATCGAAGAAATGGACGATTCCGCGGCCAAAATCAAGAAGAACAGGAACCATGGCTCGACCACATTCTTCGTCTTCGTTGATTACCTTTTCCTCTTGATCTTTCTGGGTTTCCTCTGCTTCATCATCTTCAAATTCGTCGGCATTTGATTCCTCAAATCACACCAACAGCTTTCATCAAGTATCCACCCCATTTCTCTTTATTAATCGCATTCCATAAGAATTTCATTTTTCTTCATTTCTTAGATGCTACAGATGTTATGTTCAAAGCTTTTTGATATGGGAGGTTCTCTGTTTGTATCCTTCACTTCATCAGAATTTGTAGCTTTTTCTTGATTTGATATAGCATTGTTTTTGTATCTCTGATTTTTCTTGTATATTCATCATGCTATATTAGATCAATCTCAATTTTTTATATGACTTTTGGTTTTAACTTGGTGGAAAAGAAAAAGAAAAGAAAACAGATCTTGAGTTTGAGGCTTTGAGCTACAGCTAGGCCTAGGTTGATAGAGTTTTGTCAAAAATAGTGATTTTAAGTTAGTAACTAACTCAAGCATGATTATTTTATGGGAATTGAATGAAATTTGGTAAAGAATTGAATGAATTATGGGATGTTTGTTGTCCTTCCCAGTGGAAGATGTTGAACAATTGTAGGAGGTATTGGTTAATGAATGTTTGCTTATCCCTTTGGGAATCTTTACTAATTTTCTTGATTATCTTTTCATGTTGATTATATTACTTCCACCTTCTTATATTGTGTGGATCAATAGAAATTTTATGTTTTGGGAGTTTCTTTTGGCTTCTGAATTCTTCTAGTTTTTGAAATATACTTTAAGTTACATTCCAAGACTTTGTGCATTTCAGGTGCTAATAATACTTTACTTCCCCTAGAATGCTTTATTTAATTTACATCTTCCTATCCTTGTTTTATTTTGGCAGGATACTTGTCTGATGTCGTATGGCAGATCTAATTCAAAGCTGGAAGGTTGCGGCATTGCTCAGTTTTGATCAGATCCTAGCATGTCATACTTGGATATTGAAGATTCTACATATGATTAAATTAATTACATAGCTTAACACTTTAGTTTTTCCACTCAGAACTATCTTTCACATGAGTACATCTTTAGGGTACTTAAGTGTTGTCCCTTGAATATCTACCATCCATCTGTATTGAGAAACTTCTGCTCTGGAATACCAAAATTGCGCAGTTGAATATGTTATGTTTCATCTGTTTCAAGTAAGATTATGTAGCCATACCATCTTCTATGAGTATGATCTTTTTTACTATGATAAAGGGTGACAGCTAAACTTCATAGAGGATTGATTGCAGAGATGCACATTTATGGTGACAGCAAAGTAAAATTTTTTAGGCATTGGAATGGGGGGCTTTTTTCGAAATGCTGATATTACTGGTCCCTGGATCGAAGGATAACTTACTCAATAATGTACCTGGTGTCTCAACCTAGGGGAGGGTAGACCAGACAGGGGTACAAAAACATGTTTAGACTAAAACTTATTTTGTACTCAAATTAGTTTAAATTCAAAATCTGTTGAACAAAAATTTAGAAACAAATAAAGCAATTCTAGACAACTACTTTTACATTAATAAGACTTGTGGTAGTTTGGTTTCTTCCCTGACTGATAGCATTCTTATTCATATGTTTTTGTACTAAACTTCTCTTTTTTAGTATGATGTGAAATGTTGATGAAAATATATGATGTTTTTCTTCTATACCGAAGATGCTTGTTTTATACTTTATAGTATTTGTACCAGTTGGCTGATTTGAAGTGTAAAATTGAAGGGTTAGATCTATGATATCTGTTCTGGGTCAATAGAATCCCTGTCCTAATTAATGTTAACATCTGCTCAATGTGGTTATTTACTTAAATGCAAAGTCTGCATTAATTTATCTTGTTCTGAATGGCCCCATATTTATTAGTAAGGTGGATTTGCAGGTTTTAACTTTTAAACCTCAAATTCCTGCTTTTAAATTCCCATTTAGAAAGCTTCAAAAGAATGACAAGTCACTTAGTGCAGTTACTAGAATCATTTTTGAGGACCCATAATCAGCATCTACTTTGAATAACAATTGAAAGAGCTAAGAGGAATTACTTCATTCATCTTCAAACAAGGCTACATGGAAAGAGCAGAGGAAGACTGAGCAGTTCGTAGTGCACACACGATACATACCAAAGTAAGATTGCAGTATGCTACATCTAGCACACTTATTTATGGCTCGCTAGCAGAAAACCAAAACACCATCTAAGCATAACAGGCTCACAAACTCGGTCTAGTTATTACAACCATGCATGAGTAAAATCATGGACGAATTGGTGCTGGAACACTGCCACCACCTCCAGGAATGGGAACCTCATAGCCAGGGTTAGGAACAAAGGTGTCATCACCACCGGGAACATAACTGCGTCCTGGTCGACCCGATCCTGATCCGGCTCCAGCTCCTGTTCCAGCTCTTCCAGCGCCACCAGTAAATGGATTCTGGGGTATAAGCCCATGCTTTGGTGGAAATCCTACTGGTCCAACGCCTGGAATGTACACTCTGCCATCATGCTTGAACAAGAACTCAGGCTCTTTCTTGTCCTGGGTGTTAGAGTTCATGGCAATGTTGCTTCGTCCAGCAACTGCGACAAGGAGGATATTGGAGATGAGAAGGAGTGAGAGTAAAAGGGAAACTCTGTGAGCCATTCTCTCTCAGATAACAAGTGCAAAGAGGTTATCAGTGATGTGTATTCTGGTATTCAACAACTTTTGAGTTGAAGAAGCTAGAAGGGGGTGACTGCATTATATAGTTCTAGATTCTGCAGTATTGAGTGAACTTTGGCGGTGAGTAAAGTGTTTCTTGAGGAAATGTCGCTGGCAGGGTCGTGGTTCATGAATCATGATGCATGCTAGTAAATCATTTGTTCAGCCTCAGTTTATTATTACCATTTGTAGAAGATATTCACCAAAGTTGTATCGGCTACTAAATGCAGCCTTCACATGGCTGATTTATGCACCGTAATATGTAGAAATCTTGGGATTGCTTCTACCTACATTCTAGATGTTTTATTACTTTCACTTGCTAGTTGTTACTTGAGCATTTTTTAAGCTGAAAGAGAAGTGGTAGTTAATGCACTATGTAGCGGCACTTTCAACATGCCCTTTTCACACCGTAAAATATTTGTAGGCATACCCATTGTGCAGATATCCAACAGACAAGATATCCAGAGTGAGAAAGAAAGAATTGAGAGAGAACTAACTAATGTGATATATGATGGAATAAAAAGATAGGAAGAGAAATGAGAAATCTGTTGGATGTCTGTACTGTTTGTATGTCTGACTATCATTCACAATCCAGTGAAAAAGAACAATTGTTTTTAAGGAAAACGTTACCAACACTCATTTTTAACACTTTTTCATTAATGATTGAAATTAATATTGGTCCACTAAAAATATTGGTTCCCCATCCAATTCACATAACTCAGATTCTCTTCTTCATTTTGCATCTTCCTTCGTTTCCTGGGCAACCATCATGGGCTTGGCCCATTCACCATTTAGCTGCCCCTTCCCTTGAACTCCACTATATTGGGAGTTCAATTTTGTATTTCCCACCACCTTAGATCATATTTTGAAATTGAATTTAACGGTGCTCACTAGGGTGGGCACTTTGCATTTTGGTCCACTGGTGGACTAGGGGATATTTTAGACTTTTTCGTTCCTTTCTTTCTCCCTTCCACTCTACCTTCCACACTACCTTGAGTACCATCCTCAACAGAACATGAAACGCCCTTTTACTCTGATGATTCTGATTATTAAGCTGCTTTAATATACTGGACATTGAAATTGAAATTTCCATTACTTATTATTATTTCTACTCCTCGATCTCAAATGATTTCAATCTCTGTAATATTTGTTTGTGTTAAATTTCTATATAATCTAGAAAACAAATGGATCCATGGAAATGCATGTTAGCTCACCCCTATATTATATCAATTCTTCAGATTTTTGTCAAACCCACACCCACACATACAGATCTGAAACAAATGTAGTTTGCTCCTGATTCTGGAATTGGATTGATCGATCCTTATTTAATTTCCGTTTTTTAACAGTGTTGCTGCTACTCCTCCTTTCAAGACCAGTGTTGAAAATTGGTTCTGTCAATCGAACCCAGATCTGAAGAGTGGCGACACGGTGAACGCGTGGATCGAGTTCGATGGGTCCATTCAGGGGTTGAATGTTTGGGTCTCGTATTCCAATCTGAAACCGAAAGATCCCATTTTATCGATGAATCTTGACATGGGTCCGCTTCAACGCATGATAACATGGAGACTCACCGGGTGGGTGGAGTGGTGGAGCTTCAACTCGTCATTCGGTGGAACAGGTTTCTCAACAGCGTCGTCGCCGCCGCCGCTCCTTCTCCGGACCCGTCCGAAAATACATCGAATGAGATTTGGGAGCGGTTGATGGGGTTGTCACTGCAGGGGCTTTCGTTTTGGCTCTGTTTGCAGGGTCGCTGTTTTGGGTTTATTCTAAGAAGATGATGAAGCAAGTTAACCGTTCTGATTCTCTTGGATAACTGGTATTAGACCATATACAATGGTTAAACAAAAAATGTTTTGTTTAACCCTTTTCTACCCCACTTTTTCTCTTCCCAACACTCCACATCATCTTCTCTCTCCAATTCAACAAACTTTCAACAATTACCCACTCCAATGGTTTTACTTAACTCTCAACACCCTACCCCACCACTCACCACTCACCCTACCCCACCACTTTTTTATTACACATTTTTATTTAATCTTATATTTTTGTTTTTATAATTACATAAAATTACAATTATCAATTTAAATTAAATTAAAACAATAAACACTTAACACTTAACACTTAAATATTTTTGGTTGTAAAATGGGTTGTTTGAAGAATTCTGGGTGTTGAAATGGTGATTGTTGGGATCCATTTCAATACAAATGCTAATAGATAGATAAATAAGATGGTGAGAGAGATAATAAGAGAGTGAAAAAACTTGGTTTTTTTTTTTCTGTATCCAAATCAAACGAACCAAGTCTCTATTTATAGAGAAAAAAAATCATGAATTTTGGTATAATTTTTTTTGATGAAATAATTGAGTTCAAAAGATAAGGAAAAACGAAATCCAGACTGACCAACCAGAGGCTGCCACGTGGCAGGGGCAGAAAAATCCGTTTTATCTCTCCTGCAGACAAGGCGCGTGACGCGCAGCGCGCCTTGTCTGCGCGTGTTGCACACGCGCCTGCGGTGGCCACTGGCCTCGCGCCACGTGGCATACCGCAGGCTCTTTAAACATGTTGAAAATTTTCAACAATTTGACACTCTCTCTCCCCTTTCAACCAATTTCAACAAACCATTAAACCTATTCAACAACTTTCAACAACATCAAACACCCCATTCAACCATCCATTGTGGATGGTCTTATGCAAGGCCAGCAAAGGCACACCCTCAATGCACTTTCTCTGAACTAGTCACGCAATACCCATGACCAAAACAACCAGAAAAAAGGGTCTTTTTACTTTTTTACCCTTTGATCATCCATCAAATCCTAGCCATCTAAATAAAGAATATTCCAAGATTCTTAAATCCAACGGTGTTTAAGTTTGGTCCACCGGTGGACCAAAATGCAAAGTGCCCACCCTAGTGGGCACCGAGTTTAACTCCTACCTTATCTCTAGAAACCCTAACATGCGAATTATCAAGTGTGATCTCCTTGTGGCTTCTTCTCACTTTGCTTATCAATCTTCTACATGATGATTGTGGTTTAACCATCCATCACTCTTTTCTCCTTCCATCTTTGTATTTTCTTCTTCCAAAAATTCATCTCATTTTCTATTTCCTTTCTTTCTTTTCATTTTTTTCCCACTTTTCTTCTACATACCAAACATACTTATACATGGTTTGTTTATAAGGAAAATGAGTGGAATCAAAAGGGGAGGAAGAGATTATGAATGGAAAAGTGTGTATTCCATGGTTGGGATAAGTTGAAAAGGGTGGGGGATGAATAGAAATAATGTTTTGTTCATATTTCTTATCATCTCCAGCTTCAATCTACATTTGACAATCCGGCAAAAAATTTCTTGTCCAAATTTTAATTTCTATATTGGATACATTGAATTGAAGTTTGCAAGTAACACTAAAACAAAACATACACAAACATTATCGTTGTGTTTGCACTAACGCTCAAAATAAACAACTTTCTTAACAGAGTGTAAGCAAAATATATTAGGAACAATTTTTTTCTCACTAGAAAACCGAAAAAGTAAAAAACAAAAATGAGATGGTCGAAAAGTGTAAGCATATATGATTGAAGTTGCAGGGCTCACATCACAAATAATAACCGAATCTCATCAATGAATGTGATGAGTTGAAGTTCAAGAAGACAGGTCACTCAAGTTGTCGTTGAATGTTTATATCATCAAAAACTAATAATATAACTTGGATAAATTTTTTTTAAAAAAATTAGTGCAATTTATTTAATATTCATTTACAAGTGAAGAGCTTTGATATATATTTTTTATCATAAATTCTTATATATTAAATTTTTATAATTTATTCATTTGTATTTTAAATAATGAACTGAATAGGGGAAAAGAACTCTTCCATTTTAGAATGTTACGGAAAGAACGCCAAAATATTTAATAGTTTTATTAAATAAAATCAATACATTTGACATAATTGACATAATATAACTAATAACGTTCCTTTTACGTTAGTCTTTTCCGATTGGGCCCCCATGCAGCTTTTTTATGGCTTATCATCATTTATCATGATTCAGTTTACTTTACATAAAGCTTTCAATTATACATTTCCTTAATAAGTAATTTCCAGTTCATGATAAAATGTTCTAGATTTAGTTGGAGATATATATTTCAGTAGTGATGGCACTCTATCACCAAACATTCAAATTTGTTGGGATTCAACATTACCGGTAAATCGTATCCTTGCCATTTTCCATTTCAAAAAAAATAAACATTACCGGTAAGAAGAAGAGTATGAATATTCCATGAGCATGGCATACTATATATATATATATGTTAATTGTCAAATTATTCTTTGAATTTATAAGTGAGTTTGATTTTAAACCCTCTTAGGAAAAATGACGTTTAGTAACGGTCAAAAACCGTCATTAATTGTAAAAATGACCACCCCTAAACGTTTTTTTCCTCATAGAGACTAAACTAAAATTAAACTCGCTTATAAAGTCAGGGACTAATTTGACCATTAATCATATATATATATATGTGTGTGTGAGAGAGGGGGGGGAATCAACTTAGGGTCCGTTTTGAAACGAACCAAAAAGCACTTATTCGAACTCTGCTCTCTGACAGTGACCAAAACCAAACTGGCTACAATCGTGGGGATGGGGACCAAGTTATTTTCCGGGAAGAGACTAAAATCAAATTCTCTTACAAACAAGTGATTAATTTAATGATTAAACCTTAATTTAATTACTAAAAAAATGAATTATTAATCGCAAAAGTTTAAAAATAAAATTATATTATTATAAATACAGTATCCAACACAAACTTAGAAGGACTTTTAGGCTAATGAAACAATTTGTTCCTTCTACTTCTTCTGCATTCAAACTCAAACAATGGACTTTAGCTTACTTGCTGGAATACTTTAGTGTTTGCTTGATTTTCAATTGAAAACCATCCCCAATTTATGTTTAGCAAAGACAAGAATTTTCCCTTGAAAAATGTTGCATTATATCTCAAGATTACCTTTGCAAGAATGCAATCTGATACAGATAAACATCTCAATGCCTGTTATCACCGCCTTGCATTATGCTGAAACACTTACATTTTGTGACCTTAACTAAGCATTAGTTTTCTACAAGTACTTTTAGTAAACAAAAGAGCATCAAAATGATACCACTTCCACAAAATTCTACTATCTTGAAATCACTGTTGCACCAGGTATTAACAATAATCTATCATGAATTTGGCCTTTCCTCAGAAAATCTAGGAAGTTGAACAAGCGAGTTTACCCGAGTTACCCCCTCCAAACCTGACCAGTTTTGATCATCAGCGTATGATGTTGCATCTTCAACATCGACAGGTACTGCTCCATTAGTCTCATCTTCTTCCGAGGATCTCACTGTGAAGTTCCTCTGCAAACATGGCTCTGATTTTTGTCCATCATCTGACTCAATTGGGTTGCCTGAATGGTTGCTCTGGATGGTTGCAGAAGAAAAGCCTTGTTCATCATAATCTGATTCTGAGTCCATTTTCCCATCCAGAAATAAGCACACAACAGCACAGTCATCCATCCTTGAAGTTGGATATTTAAGTTTCCACTCCCGAGCAGCGGAATTTACCACTGTTCTAGCTGCTGATGCTCGCGTTGGGGATGAAGATACAATCTCAACCACCTCCTCATTGCTTAAAACATCCCAGACCTGAACAAAGCATTAAGAGAATCAATATCATTCAGTGGAAGATGGAAACTCAAAAGTCGATATCCTCTAAGTTACGTCCACTTCCCTTATACTTGCACATTCAAAGAACTTACTATTTTCTTTTCCATATTAGATATTTCAATGAATAGCATTATTATGTAGCGGAAATGTTTTTCTACGTAGATTGTATATAAACAAAGTTACTTTACAGCTCTTGTGCCTTTCAAATGAACGAATTGGTATATGACCAACATTTTTTGCAACACCTTTCACGTAGAAAATATTTTCTGCGTAGATTGTATATAAGCCAAGTTAATTTACAGCTCTACATGAAAGGTGTTGCAAAAAATGTAGGTCATATAATGTTCATGCTAAAACAAACTTATCCCACGAATGAAAAGAAGATAACTCTATTTGGCAACCCAAAGAGAGGCTCTTTGTTTATCTTCCGTTCAACTCATGAAAAATCAGATATCAGCACTTCACTCTTGTACCCCAAAAGAAAAAAAGATAAGAATAATTCAATAACAGGCCAGAATGAGAAAGCTTGCATTATGAACAGAATTTATATATTTCTTCATATTGAAGAGAGCTTATTGCTTAAGAAATACCGCCGTCTGAGTTGTCAGAATGCCAGCTAATTTAACTGTAATGGTGCAGATTGACAAACAGCCCGAGAAGTTACTGGTTCAGTCAAATTGCTAAACACTCTATTTCCACTCAATGGTTAGTTTCGAAAAGACACTTCTCAGTTTCCTTATGACCATATGGTTCATGCTATGCTAGCCTAGATATTTGCCTACACTGACCACATTTTCTTATTTCAATATCACAGCTCGACCTTGTAAGATGATTTCTTCAAGGCAGCAACAAAGCCATATTAACCAACAGAAACCAACCTTGAAATTGCAGATCATGTATGCTAAAATTTCCTAGTCGGACAGGGATAAAAATCATAACACAATTTCTGAAATGGCAAAGCATAATTAAACAAAGTACTAAAGAAATTGATATGACATTGAAAATTCTTAATCTTACCCCATCTGAGGCAATTACAATGAATTGATCTCTGTCTGTAAGTTGCCGGTGAGAAAATTCTGGTATGGAAATCACACCATACTCCTTCAAGCAGAAATCTCCAAATGCTCTAGCCATTGCTAACCCTGGTGCATCATCAAAAGGCAACCACACCCTCGGCACTTCTGGCTCATCTTGTAAAGCAAATACCCTACCTTTGCATCGCTTAATTCTTTCTGCTTCCCCTATAAGAGTTTCCATCCAAGTTGGTGTCAATATCAACAGAAAAGCATATATTCAACAGAGAATAAATGACGATGGCATAAGACATACTTGGCAAATCAGGCTTCAAATCAACAGTCAACTGAACTGCCACCATGGAGTCATTGCTGTCCTTGGATCCCATGATTGCTCGAGAATCCCCGATACTGGCCATGAACAGATTTGAACCCTGTTGAGATAAGAAATTATAAAAACTCAATGTGTTTGGATGGGGATTTAATTGAGAGAATAAATTTGTTGAGGGGATTTTACATTGCTTAATCCAAAATACAGGATATCAAATCAGAGTATCTTGAAAATTAAGGTAATTTTATAGGGTAATTTCCTAACTCAAAATAAAAGATTTAAAATTCCATCCTTTTTAGAAGGAATTTTTGAAAATCCCTTCCCTCAAACTCTCCTCCTTTACCCCTCACCCTCAACCTATCAAATATTCTCCACCAAATTTCTTAATTCCTGACAAAAGACTCAAAAAATGACAATAATCAAAATAAACCAAGTTATTATTTTCTTGAAATTTTGAATTGTACATCCAAACACAGTAAAGTTATGGAAAACAAGAGTTCAGATCTGCTACCTGCTTTATTATAGTCACGGCTGTGCTCCCACTACAGAAGCAGTCTAGATTTGGATGAGACCTGAGTTCTTTGTCCATAGCCTTGTATGCCTTCATTAAAGCTTCTCTCCATGTCGAGTTCAGTTTATCCTCGGCAGAACAATCATTCTCAGACTCTCCACTGTCAGGTTTTATGTTCCCTTTGAAGCAACCTTTACCCGACCCATTTCTCTTTGATTCACCAGAATGCAAAAATGAAAGCAGTTTCAATGGCAAGGTATCCCTCACTTTGCGTGCAACAAGATGACCATGTGGACCATGGCCATCAAAGACACCACAAAAGGTCATATCTTCAGACATGAAATCCTGCAAAGCACAGATTCAAATTAGTATGTTAGTCACTCCTTCAATCACTCATGAGCAATGCTCATGCATCACCCGTAATAAGATGAACATACTTACTTCCCACACAATCATGGCGTCCTGATTAATACCCTTGCGGCCTTGCTGCGTGAATATGCAGGACCCGCGGCTCTTTCCATTAGCGAAAATTCTGCTGGGTAAGGAGGGTAAATGGTGTAGAGAAATAACATGATCAGAAAATGTTCTCCTTGTTGCTCTCTTTTGCCCACAGAATCCAACTTCCAAGCAAGATGGAGAGACCCTCTCTCCATTGCTCCTGCTGCTACAAGTGCTTTTACTTCTTGTTGAGACACAACAACCCATCTGCTACAAAGTTGCTTCTCTTTTCCACTGTAGATCTCACATCAACTGCTGAGATTGCAAGTCTGGTCAATTGAGCTAACAATCCTAAACTCCAAATATTCTCTCAAGCCAAAATATAAGCCACTTTACAACTACTCACTGTAGAAAAATGGGGCCTTTCCTCCACTGTCAAATGAAGCTATTTGAAAGGATAATGAAACCAGCTGAACACAAGAAAACAGGTGACTATATTAGTCAACATATGGTCTTCAAAAATCAAGTCATTGCAACAAGTAAAAATAATAGTATAAAAAGAGAAAAACTCAGCAAAACAGGTAAATAGACTATACTAAAAATTTGTCTGTAATTGACAGGGTCAAATGGAGGCTTTGCAATAGTTTAATCCAGAAACTGCTCATTAAAAACTGAACCAAACAAGGGCACAAAAACAGGACACAAGAAACCTTGTCCTATTACCATGTTTCAAACGGGTTTAGACCCAAAGTTTCTGTCTTTCCTTTTTACTAAACATAGATATTAGATATCATCAGGCAGATAAAATAAATAACTAGGCCAAGAATCTCTATATGCACGCTCAACACAATAATATATTTTACTCAAGTTTACTGCAGAAGAGTTTCTCTCTCTTAAATTCAAAACAACCCCAAACTAAACAAAAATAAAAAGCCATAGAAGAGGAGAAAAGAGGAGGAAACTTTGCAAAAAAATTGAAAAATAAACTTTTTGGACTAATAAAGCATCAGAAAGAAAGAATATTCAACATAAAGAAGTACTAAAAATAAAATAAAAATTGATGTACTTGAACTCACGAATCTGAAAGAGATCCAACTTTGAATTGGAATGAATACATGATATGAACAAAACCATTCAGTTACAGAACAAGATTGTCCATAGCCTGTCCTCAATTGATATATGGTAATAATGCAAAAAAGCCTGGTTCCCACTACACAGAAATACGAGAAGAGATGATAAAGTAAGAAAACCCAAAAGCAGAAAAAGACGAAAGTGACTACGATCTCTTCAACAAAGAATCAAAAGAGACCCAAAAAAGGGACTAGAAGTTGAAGATCAAGTAAATGTTACGTAATTATCATTAAATTAAAGAGCAATAGTGAATTTCTAACAAATAATTAAGCAAATTGTCCCCATGAAAATGAGGGTCAAACCAACCAAAAAAATAGCAAAAAACAAGTAGAAACGTTCACAACACGATGAGTAGTAGAAGAAAGTAACAGAACTGATAACTACAAAACAGAACCCAAAACCGAAAAGGTGAATACCCAGATGAAAAAAAATGCAGAAACAAGAGAAATTAGGCATTGAATGATGCAGATCCTTCATGATCAATTATCCAAAGCAAGCAACAAAGCAAACTCAAAACGCATACCCACATGGTAAAAATGGAGGGGATTGAACCAGTGCAAGTAAACATGGAAAATCAAGGGGGAAAGATGAAATTTTGTGACAGTTGTGAAGTGGGAAAATGGTGGAGGTTAGAGATTGATTACCTTTCTGAGAATGCAGGGGAATAAGGTTGAGGATCAGAGAAGAGCAGAGAGAGATGAAAAGGAGTGAAAGAGAGAGGGGGTTTGAGTATTAATAAGGGAAAGTAGTAGTAGTAGTGTGGGTGTGTATGGATGGGGATGGTAGTGCTGCATTCATTGCAAAAGCAGAGAGAGAGAGAGAGAAGACAGAGCAGAAAGAAAAGAGAAAAGCAGGGAAGATATGTCAAAAAAGAACATAGTAAGATTGTTAATTTGTAAAAGTAGATTTGGATTGGTCCATTTTAATAGGGTGAGTCAGAAAAAAAAATTAATTATAGTAAAGTTATTAATTATTATTATTCAATTAAATTTTATAAAAGTTAGTTTTAATCTCTACTTAATTGCACTTTTTTGTCAATTTAGTATCGCGATTGTGTGAAATTGTGTGAAGCACTCGCCATGTTTTAAAATGATCGATTTAGTTCTTTATAGTAAATAAAGATCATTGTATACCAAGGGTCTATTTGGTGGATATGATAAGTAGACAGGATATGATAGTGTAGTCATATCGTGCTCTAATATGTTGTTTGTTGTGCCAACTGGATAAGATAACGCAATCATGTCCCTTATCCTATCATCTTCATCCTATGAAAATATTATCCTTAGGAGAGAGATGAGATAAAGTTATCCTGATAGGATATGATATATGTTATCGATTATTTTTTAGTACCATAACCCTAAATTCAATTATTTCGATATTTATATCTTATATAATTTATAATAATATTAATTAATAAATATAGAACTATTAATTTTAGTAATATACTAATTTTATTATTTATCAATTTCTAGTTGTTGTTGTTAGGTTAAAATTATTTAGTAACTCATTAATTTAATTAAAAGATAAACTATTTTATTAAGGGTGAAAATATTTAATTTTCTCATATAAAATAATTAAATTATCATTATCACTTGTTACTACTTATTTAACCTTTTTTATTTACATTATAATAAAAATAAATAAATTATTATTCACTAATAAGGAAATGGACTACTCACTTCACTGATAAATTAATTTATTAGTAGTAAATATAAACTAATTTTATATTATCATTTGAAATTATTTAAAAATATTTCTCTACTTGTATAGTAATTTATAATGTAAATTGTAAATTACTATAAAATTTTGAAAAATAAAAATTTTAATTTTTAATTTTTAATTTTTTATCACTTGCCACTACTAAGAACTAAGTTAAATCCAATTGGTTAAATATAAAATTTTAATTTAATTAAAATAGAATCCCTTCATGGAAAAATTTAAAATAGGCTAGTCAATATAAATTAATTAACTATTTTCCGATGCACCAAAAGAAAATATAAATTAATTAACTTTTAGTCAATTTTAAAATATAGGCTCTTTTATAAAAATATAAAAACAAATTAATAGAATAATCACTTTGTTTTAAAAAGTTAATTTAAGAAAACTAATTTTTGAAAAGTATTATGTATTTTGTATTCAAAGGAAAATTTGATATATTTTACATTGTTCTATCATATCCTAACATTATCATGTCCACCTCAAACACAAGATATGGTAAGAGTCTCTTCTGCTCTTATCATATCCTGTCATTATCCAACTCTCTATCCTACCATGCTTTTATCATATCTTGACCACTAAACAGATCCTTATATTTTACTCGATTGGATGACCACCAAACGGGCAATTATTGTTGCTTAATTACAAAAATAAAGCTTGCTAAATGTTATAATGCTAATACAAAATAATATAAATATTGTTTTATTTAAGTCAACATACTCGTCAACCCCCGAGTAAATCAATGGTCTACCATGCGCATCACAAGCAATATCCTCTACATGTCCAGGATCTCTTAATCTCTCTATTCAACTCACCAAAATCTCAACTTTCACTATCAATAATACAATCATTAATGTCATCTAGTGAAGGAGTTGAATCGTGTATGTTTGATGAGGATCTGATTTGTCGAGGTTGCTCTGAACGTCCTCTCGATGGATCCATGAATGTTGGTGGTGGAATGACCCACAGAGGATCTGGTGTCAAAATCGGTGGGGATGAGAAGATGAGTGTTGATTGTGCGCAATCATAACACTATCAACGAGATTCCTACGTGAAGACTTCATCTTTAAAGAAGAAAACTGATAAAGTGCACGAACCTCCCAATCGGGCAAGCTCACAACCATTTGATGGATCGCATGATGACATATGTTTAATTTATAATTGTGCTTATCGACAATAATTAGTATGTAGATTTAGCAGTGTTAAGGAAACCGAATTGTAGCGGTCGGTCCGACCGGGAACTGAACTATTGACCAGTTCGGTCAGGTCATTGAACCAGACAATTATTGAACTGGAAAGTTGGACTAGTGAACCGATCAAGAATCAAGAAAATCAGTCAAAATCAGTCAGTCAATGGTTTTAGGAGAAAATATTTTTAAAATAAATTTTGTCATCATTATAATTTGAACCTTAGACCTTGCAGTTCCAAAAAGCATTGTATGTCACCAGGCCACAAGCTCTTTTGTATTTAATTATGTGTAGTTTTATATTTATTATAAGTATCCAGTGATTGGAGAAACATATCATTTAAGACACATATTTTTAATAATATATTCATATTACTTAATATATATGTGTAGATTTATATATCTAGCATTAATATATATATATATATTATAATTATTATATAGAAGAAAAATAAATTTATAAGTATAAAGTCTTTACGGTTCAACTCTTTTATATTACGGTTGAACCATCAAATTTTGAACCAGTACCTATGCCGGTTCGATAATTATTCCGGTTTTAAAACATTGAAATTTAGTGATCCACAACTTATATACACCCTAATAAATTAGATGTATAGCTTAAATAGCTCAATCAGTATTTTTGCAAATTTCATACAATTCTAAATTTATAACTTGATATATAATTTTCATAGATCTTATACAAACATAATTCTAAAAAATAAGTATCAATTACTAACGTCAATATAAACAATCTCAAGTGCAAGGAACCCCACACTGCAACACGATGAGAATCGCATGTTAATAATCACTAATAATATTATTTTTACACCCAATATTCACTCACATTTGGAGTGAGAAAGAGAGAAAGTGAGAAAAATGTGGGATATGATGAGAAAAAGATAAAAGAGATTAGAATGATATAGCTAGTTTTCCTCTTGTAAAAAAAAAGGAAAATTAAAAATGTGAAACTCATATAAAAGAGAAAATGAATGTAATTGTATCAAAATTGCATACAAATAGTTGCTCATAGTATGTCGTGTTTCAATGGCTTTTGTACCTTAGTAGTATAGTTTTTTTTGAAAATTACAGTTTTGGGGTACTTTTTCTTTTATTTACCAATCTAGTATAAATCGCCACTGACAGTGGCGATTCTATTTATTTTTTTTAATTTTTTTAAAGAATCGCCAATAGCATTGGCGTTTTCATTTTTTTTTCGTTTTTTTATATAAATCGCCAACCATGTTGGCGTTTTCTTATTTTTTTTTCCTGACAATCACCAACTATGTTGGTTTTTTTACCTTTTTTTTTAAATCACCCACACATTTTTTTAATTTTTTTAAATTAGTAATTAAAATGGTATTTAATCAATTGATACTCACAAACAATTTTGTGTCATTACTCATTTTTGCAACACTTTAATCATAAATATTTGAACTGATAGTTAAAGATAAACATATGCATTACATAATTTAGTTGGGGATGAAGAGTATTGACCATCTTACTCAGATCCCAATTGCATGCCAAATCCTCAATTTAGGCGAGAACTTGCCGGTAGACCAAATAATTTATTATCAAAGTGCTGCAAAAGTGAGTAATGACATAAAATTGTGTGTGAGCATCAATTGATTAAATACCATTTTAATTACTAATTTTAAAAAAAATTAAAAAAGCGTGTGGGCGATTTAAAAAAAAATAAAAAGGTAAAAAACGCCAACATAGTTGGCGATTGTTAGAAATAACAAAAATAAAAAATAAGAAACGCCAACATGGTTGGCGATTTATATAAAAAACGAAAAAAAAAATGAAAACGCCAATGCTATTGGCGATTCTTTAAAAAAAATAAATAGAATCGCCACTGACAGTGGCGATTTATACTAGATTGATAAATAAATAAAAAAGTACCCCAAAACTGTAATTTCCAAAAAAAACTATACTACTAGAGTACAAAAGCCTGTTTCAATTGCTACCTAAAAAATTGATAGTTCACTCACTTTATCAATTTAATTGAAGGATTTAACTGTGATTGGGTGGGTAAAAGAATCAGGAAAAAAGCAGAGGTTTTCCTATTCATGTATTGGACTTTCTCCATGAAAAGAAGGGGGTGCGGCTGCGTGTTTGGTTGAAAGTTGAAACCATGCATTGAGCCAACCCCAAAGAAGTCCATAAGGCCATGTTTTTTAAAATCTTTTTTTTTATAAAATGAAATAAGATATATATATATATATATATATATATATATATATATATATATATATATATATCAAACCAACAAAAGCTAGCATAAACCAAGACACTACAGCAAAAACCTCTAAAAATCCACAGGCAACACCAAGCCAAACAGCTAGGATAGTAAAGTTTCCAACATTGTTACATCCACATATAAACTTTCAAGAATAAGAGATCTCAAAATTGTAATCGGCAAAATGTAAAAACCAATTGTTGGATAAATAAACAAGGCAAGAGCTCACAACCAAAGGGAAACTTGTAATAATAACAAGATGTAAGCAGCTCGATGCTTCCAACTCCTTTCCATTCGTCAATGTTGTTGGTCTTTATCATGAAACTCCACCATAAAAGAATCAATCTTGAATCCTTTAAATTTTTTGACTAATTGATCTATTTGTCTCACAAATTCCTCCCTGCATTAATCCAAAGTTTGTATTTTAAATTTTCATAATCCACCTCAAAATTAAGATATCCTGTTTTACTCATATAGCTTTGACCAAAAATAAAGAAAATCATATGAATATGCATTCATTTACATTACATTTTTTTTCAGTTTCATTTTCTCCTCAGATGTCTCTTTTTTTCTTATCTCGTATTACATACATCACTTATCTTTCTTATATGCATCTTTCTCTTAGTGTGAGTGTAAAAGAAGTGTGAATACACGCAACATTTTCCGTAAGGGAGCAAGTCCACTAGTCCAAACGCAGCCAACCTATAAATAAATAATTTTAACTTTTGAGCAATTTTTTAAAAGCAACTTCAATTGTACTATAAAACTATGCTCCTTTAACAAATTAAACTAAACTGTTCATTTTTTCCGATTATATTCCCGTATGCAATTTACATTAGTTGATGATCATGCATGGAATGGAAACAGCCTCGTCCTTATTTCCATGAATAAAGCAGACACATCACAGATATCCATCTTCTTTTTATGGTGGCTTTTAACCTTTCATCTAATTTATTATTAATATCCAGCTGCACTAATAATAGAAATTGTTCAGTTTTCCCCCTTTTATTAAACTTTTTTCGCTAATGTGGTTGTATAGCTATATAGTCCATAGTCCTTTTCAGTTTTTCACTTTTTCTACAACATTTTATCATAACTTTTATTTGTGCTCTCTATCTTTTATAACAATGTCTAAAATAATGTAGGCCCTTTTGTTCACTTGGCAATCTTGTACTGCGCAGTTCTATTTTGGATCATGGTAACTCAAATTATTTTCTTCCCATTATTATTTGGGCATTTTTCCATGAAGCAAAGCAGAAAAAATCTCCTACTCTCATCTTTAAGGTTGATTTTGAGAAAGCGTACGACTCGGTTAAATGGGACTTTCTATTCTACATGTTCCGAAGAATGGGCTTTCTGTCTAAGTGGATTCAGTTGATTAAGGGCTGCCTTGAGTCTTCCTGGATTTCTATTCTTATCAATGGGAGTCCTTCGGAGGAGTTCAGAATGAGGAAGGGCCTAAGACAAGGGGATCCCTTGGCGCCTTTCCTCTTCCTGATTGTTGCAGAAGGTTTAAATGGGCTCATGAAGCAGGCTCAATCAAAATAAATTCTCTCCTTGCTTGGTTGGCCGATGTAACCCTGTTAGTGTGTCGTTATTACAATTTGCAGACGATACTCTCTTTCTTGGAGAAGCTTCTCTTTCGAATGTTTTTCTTATCAAAAGTGTATTATGCTGTTTTGAATTAATCTCTGGCCTAAAAGTTAATTTTTCGAAGAGTAAGCTTCTTGGAGTTGCTGTAAATGAGAGGGTTTGTAGAAGATTTGCAGCACTGTTGAATTGCAAAATTATGACAGCTCCGTTCATTTATCTTGGCCTCCCTATTGGCGATAACTCGAGACGTGTGAAATTCTGGGATCCTGTGATTGCCAAGGTTAAACAGAGACTTTCTAGCTGGAGAAGGCGCACCCTGTCATTTGGTGGTAAGTTATGCCTGATTAAGAGCATTCTTTCTGCCCTTCCCCTTTACTATATTTATGTTTTCCGTATGCCTTCCGGAGTTGTAAAAAGATGTATTAGCCTTATGAGGTCTTTTTTGTGGGGAGGTGTGGAGGGAGAAAATAAAATTACATGGGTCAACTGGGACAAGGTTTGTAGACCTATTGAAGAGGGGGGTCTTGGGGTGAGGGACTTGGGAAAATTTAATAAAGCCTTATTAGGTAAGTGGAGATGGAGAATGTCTTTAGAGGGAGAGAATTTCTGGTGTAGGCTGTTACATGCGAAGTATGAGGATGATGTTCCTAATCACTCCTCGATCTGGTGGAAAGATCTTCACTCCTTGTGTTTTGGAAGAGGGGAAGGTAAGTGGTATGGTGAAGGAATTCGCTGGAAGCTTGGGGATGGAGGTAAGGTAAAATTCTGGTCTGATATTTGGATTGGATGAGCCCCTGTGTCGCGTTTTTAGTCCTTTATTTCAAGTGTCAGCTCAACAGAATCTTAAAATTCTAGAGATGGGCGAGTTGAGTGATTCTAGCTGGGTGTGGTGTTTTTCTTGGCAGTCCCCTTTGGATTCAACACTAGGACGACTTTTAGTAGATATGCAGCAAATGATAAACTGTTTTGTGCCCTCCAGGGGTAGGTTCGATTCGTGGAAATGGATTCCTGACCAACATGGAAATTTTTCAGGCAAGTCTGCCTATGATTTTCTACATGGATGTGTCAATGCTCAATGGGATAACATTTTTAA
The DNA here is from genome assembly GCF_012489685.1 of Lotus japonicus. NCBI lineage: Eukaryota > Viridiplantae > Streptophyta > Magnoliopsida > Fabales > Fabaceae > Lotus > Lotus japonicus. The sequence continues at coordinate 87,236,727 of NC_080043.1, read as the reverse complement.
GCTGTTGTGGTCTGTCAAGGTCCCATCAAATGCGATTGCATTGAGCTGGAAAGTGCTTATTAATAGGGTCCAAACCAAGGTGAACCTGAATCGAAGAGGAGTTGTAGTTTCAAATGTTTGTCCCTTGTGTTCTTTGGACGAGGAAAGTACAGATCACTTGTTCTTCTCTTGTCCGGTTGCTTGGAGAATTTGGTCAAAAATCTCCGAGTGGTTTGGTGTTCTCTCAGTATTTCCTAATGACAGCCATGGCCATTTTCTTCAACACCTAGGTTCATGTGGCTCTCTCAACTTCAGAAAAAGGGGATGGTTTGTTTGGATAGCAGCTGTAGTTTGTATTTGGCAAGGGAGAAATTCTGTTGTTTTTAAAAATAGCAACTTTGAAGCCTCTGCACTGTTTGATTTGGTCCAATTCAAATCTTGGAGCTGGCTTAAGCTAAGTTCCCGGGATTCCAATATTCACTTTTTGAGTGGATCTCAAATCCTACACATTGTTTGAAAGATCAGTGAGGGTGGCTTATTCTGATTGCTTTCTGTTTTTAGCTGGTCTTTTATGCTGTTTCTGGTTTAATTTCGGTTCTGAGGGGTTGTTAGAAGTAGTTGTTTTCGCTGAAAGACTTACAGGGAGCCAGGCATGTGTTTTCTCTTCCCCTAAGTGGTAGTGGATTCACCTTTACTAACTTGCAGATTCAAGTTTTGGCTACTTCTTTCTCTTTATTATCCAGCTACTTGAATCTCATTTTGTTTCCTATCTTTGGATCCTCGTTGGAATTTGGCTATTGCAACCAAGAGTTAATAATCAAGGGTTGATGTATGGTGTTTGAGTACTTTTGATCTGGCTTGGTTGAGGACATTTGATGCATCGGGTCTACTCATTGGAGGGGTACATTCTGGTTCAGGGCCATTGCTAAGTGATATTTGTTTTTGGTCCCTTTGGAGGTGCTGCTTTGGCTAATTAATCTATGTAATTAGTCACGTCTCTTTTGGGTGATCAATTGAGTTGTAATTCTTTTTTTTTTCTTTTTTTTTTCTCCTTTTCCTCTCCCTTGTATTGGGTTGAAGTACTTCTTGTACTCCCTTTCAATATATTTCTTTGCCTATAAAAAAAAAACTGATTTAGCTCAAAACATATGATCGATGAGCCCAATAAATATTGAATGCCTTAAATATTATATGTAGACTTCAAATTTCAAAAAACCACGAATTCTTTTCTTTGTAATTAAATATATCAAAGGAGCAGATCCAGAAATTTAAAAAAAGTAATACAAATACATGTTAAGAAAAGAGTTGGATGTGTAGGCTCCACTATAATCCATTTTTTGTTAAGAAAATAATAACTTTACTTACTCTACAAAATCCAATATATTACCACAATCTTTAAGTGAAAATTGAAAAATAACATAAAGTATCACCATCCACCAACAAGAGCCCAACCAATTTTCTGCCAGTACATAAAAATATGGCTTAAATAAGTTTTTGGTCCCTATCCTTTACAAAATGCTTGGTTTTCGTCCCTCGCCGGAGTAAAGGTGGGTTTTAGTCTCTAACCTTTGTCAAAAGGTTTGGTTTTGATCCCTCCGGAGCTTTGAGTCAACGCCGGAGCTCCGGTTACCCATGTGGCATGACCACATGGATTAATGAAGCCAGGTGTTATATATATATTTAAAAAAAATGAAAATTAATAAAATAAATAATGATGAAACTATTCCTAATCTGTGAAAAAAAAAATTATTCGTAAGCATCACCTGTTCACTTTCATATAAACTATTCCTAATCTCCAATGGTCATGGGGAGTTGGGTTTGGGGCCCCCCTATGGGGCTCCGCGCCCCACCTCATTTTTTTAACCCAAAAATGCCCTACGGAAATAAAACTTCCGTATTCACTAAAATAGAATACGGAAGTTAAACTTCCGTATTCTATCTCTGACAGACATCACCTTTTCCACCATTACTCCTCCCTCCACCAACCCCTCCACCATTACTCCTCTGTCACCAACCTCTCACCAGCCCCCTTAACCCCCTCAATGCCTCCAGACCACCCTCTCTCTCACCCTCTCCTACCTCACTTTCATTCTTCCTACCACCACCACCACCCTCTCTCTCACCCTCTCCTACCTCACCATTGGATGCATTTGAGGTAAGTGTTGTTTGTTCTTTGTTGTTATGTTGAAGTAGTGGAAGTGGTTAGATTAAGTAGTTTAAGTAGTTAGATTAAGTAGTTTGAGTAGTTAGAAGGATGAGTTTTTGAATTCTGAGCGTGATAAAATACGGAATACACATTTCCGTATTTAATACGGACATGTATAGTCCGTATTAAATACGGATTTTCCAATTCCGTATTCAATACGGATTTTTCAATTCCGTATTTACTACGGATGTTGCACTTCCGTATTCACTACGGATTCTAAAGTTCCATATTTAATGTACAGGGATGACAGATTCATTTTTCTTTCGTGAGTCACAATTGATTGAAGCTGGATTTCACAATGGTCAACCTGAAGAGGCCACTACAGAGGTGCCACCACCAGCATTTGTGCCCCTGTGTATAAGTATAGATGTCTCGCATTTATTTGCAACTGATCAGGTATTCTTTGAACAGATTTTTGCACTGTTTTGAGAGTGTAATATATCAATTCTTATTATGTCTTGATCACCCTTGTAATCAATTCTTATTATTATAACAGATTTTCCCTACCCGTGATGATCTTATCAATTGGGTTCATGGAATTGCGATTGAAAATGGATATGTTACGTTGATCACAAAGTCAGATTATGGTGGGAATGGAAGCAGAAAAGCTTATGTCATGTTGGGGTGCGAGAAACATGGTAAATATGTTCCCTACAGAGACCCTGACCTTATTGAAGGGACGAGATCACAAAAGACAGGTTGTCCTTTTAGACTAAAAGGACGACCTAGGAAAAATGGCATAGATAGAGATTGGCGGCTAAAGGTGATGGAAGGTATACACAACCATGAACCAGCTAGGTCACTACTTGGGCACAATTTTGTTGGTCGTCTAAAACCCGGAGAGAAGGAGCAAGTGGGAAAAATGACAAGGAGTTGGGTTCCACCGAGAAAGATGTTGTTGACTTTGAAGGAAAACAATCCTTCAAACTTGACTACCATATCTCAGATTTATGGTGTTTGCAAGAGGTTAAGAAAATCCCTCTGCGGGGGATTGACAGAAATGCAACACTTGTTGAAGAAGTTGGACGGTGACAAGTATGTCCACTTTGAAAGACATGAGCCTGGATCAGAAGTCATTAGAGATGTATTTTGGGCTCATCCAAATGCTATCAAACTGTTCAACACATTCCCGTATGTAGTGATTATGGATTGCACATACAAGACAAACAAATATGCAATTCCCTTGCTTGAGATTGTTGGACTGACTTCCACAGATAAGACATACTCCATAGCATTTTGCTACATTGTTAATGAGGGCACAGATGACTACGTTTAGGCACTGGAGTGTATGAAGTCTCTATTAGCTGATCAAGCCATGTTGCCTAAGGTGATTGTTACTGACAGGGATCTTGCCTTATTGAGTGCTGCTAAGCAAAGCCTTCCTAACACTACACATTTATTATGCTTGTGGCACATCAACAAGTGTGTTTTGGCAAAGTGCAAACTCTATGTTGGCACAGATGATTTTGCTGAATTGGTTATGATGAAGTGGGCAGAGGTGGTGGATGCTGCAACAGTTGAAGAATTTGAAGTGAAATGGATGCAATTGTTTAATATGTGCAAGGCAAAATACAACAACTTTACCTCCTATTGTTCTACTACATGGTTGGTCCACAAGGAGAAATTTGCCAAAGCATGGACAAATCATGTGATGCACTTTGGAACAACAACAAGTAACAGGTAAAAAAATTATATGAGCTTAATTTATGCGTTGTTTGTTCATTTGATAGATTGTTGTTAATAAAATATCTATTTGTTGTTTGCAGGGCTGAGGGTGCACATGCCAGTTTGAAGAAGATGTTGCGGGATTGCAAGGGTGACCTGGCCACTTCATGGGATGCGTCGCATAGTTTGACATGTAATCGACATACTGAAATATTAGCATCGTTTGAGCGCAGTATTCACAGAATTGATCACATTTTCATGTTCCCATTTTACACAAATATTAGAGGATTTGTGTCAAACAAATGCCTGCAGCTCATTGACGCTGAACATATAAGAATGAAGTCCTACGGCGGATGCGATTGCTTGTTGAGAGGGACTCATGGACTACCTTGCGGTTGTGAACTTGCAGGTCACCGGTCAACCACTCTCTTGTCAATTAATTCTATTTGTTATTGAAAGTGACACTTTTGTGAACTTGCAGGTTATGAAAGAATTCCATATGAGTCAATTCATCCATTCTGGAAGAGACTGAGTTGGGAGCATGTACCTGAACCTGTTGCAGATACTACCAGCAACCATATTTGCGGCATGAACCATGGAGATATGCAACCAGAAGTTGAGGCATTGACACATTATTTCAGTTCTTTGGATACAGGAGGGCAGAGTATGGTAAGGAGGAAGCTTCAAGCGATCTATTGTCCTGAAAGCAGTTCACTTTGTACTCCTGCGGTTAAGATAAGGTCCAAGCGCACTCTTAAGGCGAATGAGAGAATACCACCCAAGAATAAAGCAATAGGATCCTTAACTCGTGATCTTTCAGGTTTTGAACATGTTGATAGGGAGATCAAAGAGGCAAAAAAGGCTTCACAACCACCAAAGAAGAAGAAGCGTGTGAAGAAGTCTGATACAAGCTATTTCATGGGTCATTTTCCATCCTTTTTCCACCCATATATACAAACAGTTCAGAATGTTGAGGATGATGGTAAATGTGGCTATAGAGTCGTTGCTGCATTACTCGGACTACCATCAGGTGAGGAAAGTTGGTCATGGGTTAGGGAAGCGTTGGTAGAAGAACTTGAACGACATAGAACATTGTATGATGAAATGTGGTCCAGACATGTGGTTAATGCCTTACACTCCCGACTCACTCTTCCTCCTGGTGATCCGGCTACCGAGGATAAATGGATGCAACTGCCAGAGATGGGATACCTTATAGCAACCAGGTTCCAAGTGGTTTTCATATCCATCTCCTCTACGAGTTGTTGTTCATACCTTCCACTAAGAGGAGAAGGTCCACCGGATGTACATCCTGTTATAGCTGTTGGTCATGTGATAAATCACTTTGTACAGGTATTTTTTGATTGAGTACACTAACATCCAATTGGTGAATTAATTTGTGGTATTTGCAAGTTATCTAATTTTATTGTTCTTCTCTATAATGTAGCTCCATCTAACTCCTGGACATTCTATGCCGCCAATTGCTCTCCAGTGGGAACGGTATGTTGATCCCACATCAGTACGCTGGAACGCCCCATATGATACACGTTTACGCAGGTTCACGTCAGAATTCGAAGCTTGGCTTGTTACTTTTGGTGTTCCTCTTAGTCACCAAAGCTATGTAGACATCACCTCAGATTGACACCGCACTTTGTGTAATATTCATTTGTAAACGCTCTGTAATATTAATCTGATGAGCCTTGCCCTTATGATGTTCATTTGTTGCTTATAATATTAAGCTATGTAGACAGCACCCTGATTCCTTCACTGATGGGTTTTGCCACCGCCTTAATCATGCTGAGCGCACTTTTCATGTGCTGAGCGCATTTTGCACAGATTACCCTATCTGTTGAAAAGGTGCTGAGCGCCTTTAAAGTGTGCTGGGCGCCCTTTTGACAGAACTTCCATTTTCCTCTTCTGTGGCAATGGTGCTGAGCGCTCTTCAAGGGTGCTGAGCGCCTTTTTGACAGAAGCCTTCAAAACTATCCACTTCTCTATCAACTCTTGTATTTCTTCCTAATCACCTTCCTACACCAACAATTGAGATTAGAATCATATATAAAACATCTTCTAAATCAAAACTCTCATTTCTATAAATTCTAATCAAAATGGGGTCAATTTACTAGAGATTTTTCATTGATACAAAAGATAAGTGCCCTTAGCTAAGCAGAAAAAATGGTAAATTTGGCACTTATCAAACAGCATCAGGGATAATTAACATAGACAACCACTCTGTCATCAGAGTCCTGTCATTTCCAACCACTTTGTCATCAGAGTCCTGTCATTTCCAACCACCCCATCATCAGAGTCCTGTCATTTCCAACCACCCCATCATCAGAGTCTTGTCATTTTCATCCACTAAATGACGAACTTGAAACCTGACATTACTCTCTACCACCAACCAACCCCAACCACACTTGTATTATCCACCAAACACCATAAATCTTTTAACCATTCTGCTATAAATCTCTCTGGGTTCTTTATTCTTCTTCATCCTCGCTTTTGTCCAGCTTCTTTAACCGTAAATTTTTTGCCTCATTTTCTCTCACGATTGCATTGATTTAGGACCCTACGGGCACCGTTGACACTAGCGTCCATCGCAAGGCCTTCACTGACGGCGAATTTAGGAATGCCATAACTGTTGGATCTGTTCTTGTTCTCCAAAAGGTCTATCATCTATTACCTAAACATTAATCTTGCTTCCTTTGAACAAGTACGCATTAATCTTTTAAATTTGCAATTTACTTGCAGGTTGCTGTGTTTGCACCGAGTAAATCTGTTCGTTATCTGAATATAACGTTGCCCAACATAGTCAAAGTATTTCCACAGGATAGCGGACCCCACGACTTCATCGATATCACTGAGGATTAATTTTGTTTTCGTGTTGCTTCTGAATAATTTCGTGTACCCTTTAAACTGCTTGCCATGGATTATTTATGTTACTTATCCTGCCTTTGATTATTTACGGTGTAGTTATACGGGTTTTTTTCAATATAAGAGTCGACATATAATGAGTGGAAATAGAAAGCACGACTAATATAAAGAGAGTCATAATACAAAGAGTCACATGTCATAATATAAAAATACACAAAAAATATACAAATATACAGTCAATCACTCGCCCCGACCCCTATCGGCCCCCCTACGACCTCTAGGTCCACGGGCTCTGCCTCCACGGCCTCTGCCTCCACGCGCACCCTCTGCAGGAGCACCCTCTCCACGGGCTCTGCCTCCACGACCTCTGCCCCCACGCGCTCTGTCTCCACGACCTCTGCCTCCCGCAGCTCTAGCTCCTCGGACAGCAGCAAAGGCTACCCCCTGGGTACCAATGAAGGCATTGGATCTAATAAGATCCAGCGCCCTCTCAATGAGGGATCGGGAATGCGTGCCCACTGCAGGAGCATCTGGCACCTCGAGTGACTGCTCCAACAAGTCCACGGCCCGACGCATAACAGTCTGCAAAAATAATGTACATACAAATAAAATATCATGAACAAAAAATCACAATTGAATGGAAAATAAAATTCAAACTTACCACCGCACTGAACTCCTCCCTCCTATCATCAGGGATGATGAACCGATGGGACACAGCGCTGTACCACCTCATGTAATCCTCCACAGCCTCTCCCGGATATGTAGCAGGGATCCCCTGAGGGCGGAGGTGCGGCTCAAACTCAGCATAGGCAGCATCTGCGGTCTCAGCAAGGGACCCAGTCGTCTGGATCTCAGAGGGGTGTCGAGGGACATCCTGTATGTAGCCAAACTGGCGCAGAACCCTCTCTGGTAGATGCCGTCGAACAACACGGCCAAATGGCGACCAGATGTAGCCAGAATACATGGCCCTCGGATCCCGTGGTCGATGAGCCCGATGGTCCTCAAATGGGGTCCATATAATGTCATCCACCGTCAGCTCATCGAGCATGACTCGCCTCTCATCAAGGCCTGCATGCGGGACCCGGGACGTAACCCACCGCCGCGCCCTAGGCTGGTCCTGCGAGTACTCCGGATAATGACGTGGTCAGAAAGGTACTCGTAGACCCATCCTAGCAGGAGCGAGCTGAAACCTCCCATCTGGGCCGTCCCCCTCCTGGACGCTCGACTAAGCTGGTCGTATAACGTAGCGAGCGCAATCGCGCCCCAAGCGTACTCGCACACTCGGCCAAGATCCTCCAACATCCCTATCCAGTAGACGGTCGTATGGTAGCCTCCGCTCTTGCTAGCAAAGAGCGTCGCACCTAGCTGTTCACCAGCCAAATCCGCGCAGCGTCCTCATCTCGGTGCTCTACAATGAAATGAATTAAGTTAATAGTTTATAACAATACAATAATAATAGATACAATTTAATCAAGTAATAATTAAGACATACCCGCCAATGCAGCCTCATACAGGGTCTGCAAGACCCCAAAGCGAATAGTCTGGCACCTATTCGTATCAAACTCAGCCTCATAAATACCAACAGATCCTCCCATCAACTGAGCACAGAGCGCTGCACACTCGTCCCTCTCCCCCCTCCCAGGCGTGTAGAACCTCAACCCCATGGGGAGATGGAGAAGAGCCGACACGTCGTCCAGGGTGATAGTCATCTCCCCGAACGGCATGTGGAAGCTACTAGTCTCCTCATGCCATCGCTCCACATGGGCCAAAATAAGGCCTGCATCTGTCACCGGGTAGCTGCAATAGGGTAGCTGATGAAGACCCGTCTGCTAAATCAACTCTCGAACCCGCCTGTGACTGTCTGAATCACCATCACAAGCAAGGTTCCAAACCTTCCCCCCAGCTGTGGCCACCTTCAACTGTTGACGGTCCACATACCGCTCGTCGGTGCGTAGGAGTGCATGCCACGCCCAGGGAGCCTTGTGATCAGCATAATGGGTGAGGAGCGACAGCTCAACAGGCCCCCCGGAAACGGCGGCAACCTCTGGATCAGGTCATCCTCGCCACCCTGTGGCCCCTGCTCTGGCAGCAGGACATCAGCATCAACATCAGGCGGAGGAATACTATCCTCGTCAGATGACTCCTCGCCGGATGAGGCCTCGCCGGATGACTCCTCGCCGGAAGACTCCTCGCCTGAGGACTCCCCGCCTGATGACTCCTGGCGAGGTAACTCAACCGTGGGAGACGGCGGAGAATCAACTGTAGGTATCTCAACCGTGGGAGACGGCGGATAATCAACCAGAGGCAACTCAATCATGGGAGACGGCGGAGAAACAACTGGAGCTGAAGCCTCCACCGCCTGAGAGGTTGCAGCATGATCGCCGCGCCGGCTAGAAGCATGTAACCGCCGGTGTCTATCCTCAGTAGCCCCGACATCCTCACTAGAAGCATGAGACCTCTTTCTGTTCTTCATTCTCACTATATATTCAGAGCAAACATTCACTATATATACCATTTCAGCCATAGACAGAAACATGATGCAAGCAAATGGAAAATTCCTAGAATTTTTTAAGTACATAGATGATAATCGGATCTTCTGTGGATTATGCATGCTTGGATCAACTTTTATTTTCCTAATAATCAATTATGACATCTAGAAACTACTCATAAATGCTTTGGAAACCTTCTATAATTGATTCTGAACCCATAATCAATTATAAGGGTTGGGTTTGGTTCTGAGATGAATACGGAAAACGGTTTTCCGTATTGAATACGGAAAACCAGGTTCCATACTAAATACGGAAGACCGTTTTCCATATTCAATACGGAAACCGGTGATCCGTATTTACCCAGAAACGCCATTAACGACAATGATGAATCGGCCCTAAACCCAAACCACATTCAAGACATTTCAGCCAACAAAACCTCTACACAAGCATCAATCGACTACCCTAGGGTTGAATGATTCACATAATTTCAAGTTAAATGGGGAAAATCCAAAAATACTTACCTCTAGGTTTCAATTCTGAGAATGGGGTTGATGAAGAGCTTTGATGGAGATGATGGAACCTTTCAAGTACACGGTTCAAGCAAGGGGAGCGACGGAGATCGAAGGTTGAAGAGGGGAGAAGAGCAAGGGGAAAAATACGGAAATGGCTTTGAAATGGGTTTGAATAAACCCTTGCCGGTTTACATACTAATATAATACGGATATGAGACTTCCGTATTCAATACGGAAATGTGTCTTCCGTATTCTATTAAAGGGGGGCTTTCCAGTAATTTCCCCACTTTAAGTGGGGCGGGGATAGGGATGGCAATGGGGCAAAAAAAAAACCGAACCCGCGGGTACCCGCGGATAAAAATCCGTCACGGGTATAATAACCCGCGGGTTCGGGTACCCACGGGTTGGAAAAACGGATATTTTAAATATCCGTCCGAAAACGGGGCGGGGCGGATATCCGCGTACCCTACCCGTGGGTACCCGTTAGAGTAAAATTACATAAATGCCCTTACTATTTACTTAAGCCCAAATTAAAATTTTAGGGTTTCATTCTTCTCCATTCAAAGTCAATATTCTATAATTATCTTTTAGTAAAATATAAGCAAAGTTTGGTGTATAATGGTGGTAATTAAGTTTCGATTTGAGAAGAATATTTATAATCTTCGATTGTTTTAATGAACTTGATATTTCAAACTAATTGAAATTAATTCATATTTATTTGCTTCATCCGCTCAATTAATGTTCAATTATATGGGTGTTATTTAAGATCTGAAATCAATTTAAATTTCCAACAAAAAAAAGTTAATTTGCAGTAATTTAGGAAAATAAAAAATTGTAAACGGGTACCCGTTTGACGCTTAACGGGTACCCGCGGGTATCCAAACCCGTTTAAGGCCCGTAAACGGGTACCCGTTTGACGCTTAACGGGTACGGATACGGGTCGACTACCCGCTGGTAGTGTTGCGGGTTCGGGTACGGGTTCGGATACCCGCCCCGTTGCCATCCCTGGCGGGGAGCCCCATAGGGGGCCCCAAACCCAACTCCCATGGTCATGCTAATTGAGATGGTGAAAATTCCAAGCAAGATGTAATTGTAAGAATGCTTCTGCAACGGGATCAAAACTACAACCAGAAAAGCAAAAGGAAAATCACATTGAAAATTTATGAAACCCTAAATTTGGAGATCGGGAAGGAAAGAGGACATGAGCTTACAGATGAAGGCAGGAAGACGATGATGAGGGAAACGATGGTGGTGAAGACGATCTGAGCGGAGAGGATGTCGTAAACCTTGCAGATGGAGCCCAAACGGAGTTGATTCTCGCCGAGGCTGAGATCGGGGTAGAGGGTTTCCCCTGATTCGATGTCGAGTTCGTGGTCATCGCACTTCACGTTCGAGTACCCTCCTCCAACCTTTTCCTCAAACATGTTCATCATCTTTCTGAATTTCGGTTGTGGTTGTTGAAGGAAATTGGTGCCATTTTTCTTCACTCTACCTCTCCTGATCTGGGTTTTCTAAGTTGGGGTTTTGGTAGTTCTTGGGTTTCTAGGTTTCTTCATCTGGGTTTACTTTTTCAATTTGGGGTTTTCTATTTCAATCTGGGTTTGCTATCGAGAAAGGATGTGTTGTACTGTGCTGAGAGCCTGAGACCAACGGAGATTGGATTGCTTTGTGTAATCATCACCGACAATGCTCAACTCTGCTACAATTCTTGAAAAATGAAATAATCTTGAAGAATTTTCAGTGTAAATTGTTCTGATTGATTTTCAATAATTTTCGCACATGTAAAATTATGACTTTTTTTATTCAGATCCAATGAATATGTTCTTGTTATTTCAATGTTCTTGGCAGAATATCGTTGCTTCTAGTTCTACTAAATTTGCAAGCTTTTCCAACATATAAAAGATTTGAGTTTAAGCAGATGGTGAAGATGATGGTTGAAGATGATGAAGAAGGATTAGAGTTAAAAAATTTAGAACTAAAATTAAAGATTTAATTAGGGATTAAAGTTAAATAAATTAAGTTTTATTTTTTATTTTTTTAGAATTGTAAACAATTTCTTTTTTTAATTAATAAAAAAAATTAATTTAAAAGAAAAACAAATTCCACGTAAGCTTATTAATCCTACGTGGCCATGCCACATACGCCACCGGAGCTCCGGCGTTGACCCAGAGCTCCGGAGGGATGAAAACCAAACATTTTGGCAAAGGTTAGGGACTAAAACCCACCTTTACTCCGACGAGGGACGAAAACCAAGCATTTTGTAAAGGATAGGGACCAAAAACTTATTTAAGCCTAAAAATATTGCAACTTTATGCCTCGCTTTAACTAAGATAATACAGCTTGATTACAGAAGTTTTTCTTTATAAACTAGGGTACGTAGTTCTACGGTGCCGGTAAAAAAAATTGTCTATAGAAGTGATTATGTATTAATGAACCACCCTCTTCATCGAAAAAAATGTATTCATGAACCACCCAATAACCGTTGATTTATTTGACAATAGATATTCTTTATGAGAGTAATTATATTTGAGTGAGAAACATTGAATTCTGGTGGGACACTCCCTTAATCATCATGTTTCTCAATTCTCAAACACGAGTACAATTGTACTCCTTATAGCTTCTTAATTTCTCATTAGCGTTTTTCTACTTGTTTATTTTGTAAACTTCTTGTTGGGTAGAGTTAGTTATCTACTGTTAATTTTGGTAAAACAACTCTAAATGCTAGAGTTATAGTCAATATATTATGCACTTTTTTCACGACAACAATATGAAGAACTGCTAGCAATTGATTAGAAGTGATTATGTATATTAATACCACTTCTAGAGAAGTAATCAACGGTCATTGGGCCGTTCATGAATCATGATGATCTACATTATATGGTAGCGGTTTTAATGAATTAATTAGCGGCAATTTTAGCCGCTCTTGAGAATTTCAATTTCTCCAATTCTTAACCGATATTTTTACCCTTTCAAACCCTTATTGTCCTATAATTCTTACCGCTTGAGCTAGCCATCGAAAATTAGTATTGAATAAGAGTAGAAAATATGAATAAGAGTAGTATAAATTATGACTAGTATTGAATTTATTGTTGAAGTTGATCAATTTTAGAAATAAGGATAACAAATTTTACTAAACATGAGAACATTAGTTGAATCAATTTCTTGTAAAAATAAAAGAAGATCACAAAGATTGGGTTGTCTAAATGATCCATGAAAAAGTTTTGGTTAAATAACTCATCATCCAATCATATTGGAGATAAATGAGTTCAAAATAAATTAATAAATAAAATATAGAAATTTCAACTAACATACAAAATTCATGCCTAAATTTCCTGAATTCATCCTGATCTCAAAATTCACCACTTGCTAAATAGTACACTAGTGATCTATCAGTTCATGCATTTATCTGGTTTGAGTGTTGGAACTTGGATGATTGAGTACATATCTTCCCTTTGTGACTTTTTTTTAAAGAAATAAGATGTTTTTATTCACTACAATAACATTCACATTAGGAGGTTACAATTAACTGGATGTGTCCTGTAACATCCCAATCTGACGATTGATCTCACGGTAACAACACGAGTCTTTTCAGTCGCTTTGTTCTCATTCGCGTACTTCCTAGGAAAACTTCCCAAGAGGTAACCCATCATAATATTACTCCAAGTAGGGGTGTACAAGACCCGGCCCTACCCGCCAACCCGTCCCGGCCCAAACCTTTAGGGCCGGGTTGAACCCGGCCCGATCATTAAAAGATGTCGGGTTAGGGTTGATCATAGAGTTATCCGGCTTCGGGTCGGGTCGGGTTCGGGTTGGCACTCAGGCCACCCGGCCCGTCCCACATATACATTTTACAAGATTTCAATTTGTTATAATGGTCAAAATGTGATAGATGGTGCTCAAATTTATCTTACCATGTGGATGAGATGAAAATGTTTAATATCTAACTTATGAATTAAATAAACGTTGGTCAAAAGATGGACACTTTCATGCTTTAATAAGAGAAAATCATGTAATGCACATGTGAGACAAGTGAAGAGAGATCAAACAAAATGAGTGACACGTGCAAATATATCAAACAAAATGTGAACCTCTCAAGTGCAATAGATTATGGCATAGATTATGCAAGAATTGGATAATTTCAAGTTCTTTCTTCTAAAAAATAGTTCTCACTTATAACTCTTTTAGTATGTTATTATCTTTAAATTTTACAATTAGTATCAAATACTCTTAGATTTATTGTCCCTCGGGCCAACCCGGTCCCGTCCTACATAGACCCGTCCTAAGTTGGACCCGCATATTGTCGGGTTGCTTCGGGTCTAGGGACGGGTTAGGGTCTAAGAATTGACCCGGTCAATATTTAGGGCCGGGTTAGGGTTAACCAAAACCCGTCCCAACCCGTCCTTTGTACACCCCTAACTCCAAGGCAACCACACTTAACCAAGAAGTTCTTATGAGTCGGGCCCCCGAAAAGAAGTTGCAATTTGTTGTTATGAGTAGTACAATCAAATCTTTTATGCCCTCTCAACTGTATAGTCCATCCCTACACAGTCTCAGAATACCTCTTCTTCGGGTGTGGTGCGTCCCTCCACATAGAAGGTGATCAATCCTCGCCCTCGTCAGCTAAGGGCCTCACAGCCCCACAAACTTCCGCTTGGTTCGTCCTCGAACCGCACGTACTAGGAGAGGTCGGCTCACAAAGAGGATAGAGTCCCTTCGAAAAGAGATGATCGAGCGTATGTCCAAGCGTGCAAGCAGAATCCTTTGAACAATTGTCGTCTTTAAATTTTGAATCTTTTCTACCGTCGGTTTGAATTTTGAACTCTGTGCTAGCGATTTTAACTAGGTTTTTATTCGCGATATTATTTATATTATTGTTATCGTAATAACCGTCGTTTTAATTTGGATATTGTTAGTTGGAAAATGATAAGGTTTTTGAAAGATTACTAAAATGGAGTAATAAATCGCTTTTGAAACTTAAGGAATAATTTGATCGATTTTTGAAAAGTGATTTGAAAAGATATTGAAAATTCCTCATTAAAAGCCTTATTGCCTCGATCCAATTATTTTTATTTATGTCGTTTACTGATGTCTAACTACAGAGACAAAACTTAAAAACTTATGCATAAACTTAAAATTATTAAAAGCCTTTTTTAATAATTTTATTTAAAGAGGCTATAATTTTATCAAACAATAATTCAAATGTTTCGATATGTGTAAATCCTTAGAAAAACATATGTGTAAATCGATTGAGAATGTGACCAATTATGATATTAGTTTTGTGTATAAATATATAAAATTGTCAATTTTGCAAATGAAGTTCTTCTAACACAGTTTAACATAGGAGTAGGAGGTTCGATTCTCATTCCCAACATTTAACCGTTTTTATAGCCTTTTTGGAGATTCGAACCCATGACTAAGAAAAGAAACATTAATGTGCAAACCTCTACGCCATTGACTATTGAATGATTTGTTCTAACTTGTAAAATATATTAATTATCACCGGGGCTAGAAGAAAAAAATAAATAGGATCAAAATAAATATCGAAAAGATTCAGGGGCGCGAAGCACCGGTAAGCCACCCCGGCTCCGCCCAGCAGTTCCTGGTTAAAAAAATGCTATTAAAATGAGGGGTTGTCTAAATGACCCATGATAAAGTTTGAGTTAAATAACTCATCATCTAATCACATTGGAGATAAGTTTTCCAACTCACTTATCTCCAATGTAATTGGATGATGGATTATTTAACCCAAACTTTATCATGAGTCATTTAGACAACCCCAATGATCCTCAATTATAATTAATAGTTGACTAGATGATATCCAATATTTTCTTAATTATCCAATTAAAATGATACTCAATTCAAAATTTAAATATTCTCATTATTTTCTTCATGAAAATATTCTCTTCATAAGTCAAATCGTGAAATACATTTCTAAATTGAAAATCAAGTTGCATATTAACATTTTTTAATTAAAAATTATTTGAATTATTTTCTTTATAAAAATATTCTGATCATAAGTCAAATCGTTAAATACATTTCTAAATTGAAAATCAAGTTGCATATTAACATCTTTTTAATTAAAAATTATTTGAATATATATAGAAAAATATTATTCATGGTCGTTGAATTCGGAGATTTTTAGATAAGCACGTTTGAATCGAAATGATAAAAATGGTAAAATATATTTTCAAATAGTAAATAAGAATAAAAAATAATATCAGTAAATTTGAAATTTAATGTTGGCGGTAAATTTGAAACCTAATTAGGGTTTTCCTATTTCTTTTCCCCAAAACTTGATCATAAGTTCATAACCCAAATTTTTAACCTTTTACTCAGATTCTGGTTTCAATCTCTTTGTTTTCTGCTAACTTGTTCAGGAAGCTACAAAAAGTTCCTTCCTTTCTACATGGCGCGTGGAAGGAAGAAGGGGCAAGAAACACCACAAGTTCTGGGTGATGATCAGAATGGTGGTGGGAGGGTAACGGAGCAGCAGAGACGCTCAGGCAGACCAAAGAGTAAGATAATTGAGATGGATGATAGCGATAGCGGCAGTGGCGGGGATCAAAAATTGAATAAGCGAGGTCCTAAGAGAAGAAGAAAGGTCATTAAAGAAGATGGTTCTAGTTCTAAGGCAAAGGTTGAAGAAACTGATGATCAGAACCCTATAAGTCCTGAAGGAATCAGCATTCCAGGGGGTTCCTATCAGTTTCGGAAGCGTCGTATAGTCAACAAACCAGAAGTGCACAAAATCAACAAGAGAGATTCTAAGGTGACACCATCTATCTGATCATTTATTGTATTGTATTGTATATGGATCAGTGTTGTTAATGGCGGATAGCGTAGCGTAGTGGCAAGCCCAAAAAAGGTTATTTCGAGCGCAATTGCGACAAATAGCGAATAATAACCGCAATAGCAGTGAATAGTGGACTAGCGGTGAACTCCCAAGGCGCTATTGCGGAAGCTATTAACAAGCCTGATATGGATATGGATGTGAATATGATGAGGCCATTTGGAAATGGGCTTATTAGAGCTTATTAGAGCTTATTGGAGCTTATCTACTAGAAAATGTGGTAAATAAGCTCCAATGAGTGCTCTTTGATTTTGCATTGAAACAGGTAAATAGCTTCTAATTTCTTTAATGTTACTGTTTGGCAACAGGAGTCCTTAATGTGCCATCAATGTCAGAGAAATGATAAGGGCCCGGTTGTGAGGTGCACGAAATGTAACCGGAAAAGATTTTGCTACCCCTGCTTGGAACATTGGTATAACTTAATATGCCTGATCTCTTTTACTTTATTTTTCTTCATTGGATGATCTAGATTAATGTTGTCTGTTTTTAATAATTTTTGTTAGGTATCCTCACTTGAAAGAGGAGGATGTTGCTGAGAAATGTCCTGTATGCCGTGGTAATTGCAATTGCAAAACATGCATGCGGTCCGATGAACTTCTTCAAGTCAGTTTCTCCCTCCCTTTTATATATATGATGATTTTATATATGTATTGTAAATATTGTAAATTTGAATGAGATAATTTGGTTTGTGTAGAAACTGAAGAGTAAAGAAAATACCAACGAAGAAGAAGGTGACAAGGTTGAGCTCAGTAAGTATATGCTGAAATGTCTTCTGCCGTATTTAAAACAGCTGGATGAAGAACAAATTATAGAGAAGAAGATAGAAGCTAAGAGACAAGGTATTTTTTCCTTAATAAGTTTCAGCAGAGTTATTCACGGATCGATCCATGTTGTTTGTAGATTAGTCATGAAAATGATACTGATGCACAAGTTTAAGATTAGTGGATTTGTATTCCAGTACTTCTCAATCATGCTACAAATAAGAAAAAGAGTTGTTTGTTTATTATAAGTGATTCCATGAATCCCTTTGCATCATCCTGAATGAAGACTGCAACAGGGAAACAATTGACTGTCTTATAAGTTTTGATAAACTATTGGCTTTTTCACAGCATGACTGTTGCAACCCATTTCTTATAGTTTTTTGTTCTCTTATTAATGTGGTTTTGTTTTGCAATTAATTGGTGGGTTTTGATTCTTTATTTCAGACATTAGTGCTCTATTTCTCTTCTTGGGTTTTGGATTACTTACCTACTTGCTATCCTGCTTTATACTACTATTATTGCATGCGCTGTTGCAGTATATAGTTGAGTTTGTATCTCATTTACTACAGGGCTCTCAAGCTCAGAGCTAAAAGTAAAAGAGGCAGAATACTCTAAAAAAGAGCGCATTTTCTGGTTGGGATTCGTCTGTTTTCTTTTTGTTTTTTCAGTATCCTTATATTATTTAGTTGTTGACTCAACATTCTTTTGTAGTGATAACTGCAAGACGTCAATATTTGATTACCACAGAAGCTGTACGAAATGCTCGTTTGATCTTTGTCTTATTTGCTGCCGTGAGCTTCGTAATGGGCAGCTTCTTGGTGGTGCAGATCCGGTTGAGTTGGAGTTTGTCCTCCGAGGTCAAGGTTATTTGCATGGTATAAAAGAAAATAAAGAGGTAATAGAAAATATATCAGTTGCGGATGCCAACACAAAAATTCGTCAATGGTCAAGATCTGGTTGGCATGCTCACAAGGATGGTAGCATTCCCTGTCCACAATCCAATCATGAGAGTAACCATGGTTTTCTTGAACTGAGAAGCATACGTTTTCTGTGTTCCATCTCTGAACTAGTATGTAAAGCTGAAGAACTAGCGGAAGCATATAAGGTTGCTGGAGAGACTTTTGATAACTGCTGTTCTTGCTTGAAACTTGATAGAAACACAGATGATGAATATACTTATATGAGGAAGGCAGCTTCTCGTGAAGATTCCATTGACAACTTTTTATACACTCCTAGGGCTGTAGATCTACAGAAGGAGGATTTAAGACATTTTCAATCTCATTGGAGCAAAGGGGAGCCTGTAATTGTCAGCAATGTGCTAGAACGTTCATCTGGTTTAAGCTGGGAACCATTTGTCATGTGGCGTGCATTTCGTCAGAAAACTAATACTAAGCTCAGTCAACAACATTTGGATGTGGTTGCAATTGATTGCTTAGATTTGTGTCAGGTTTGTTCAATTTCTAAATCTTGATCTTGGAGGGATTTTTCCAGAAATTCTATTGTTTACCTTCATTCTCATGAAGCTCGTTTCTAACAGGACAAATCCTATTGTGAGAAGTGAAAAAATTTATTGTTTTACATCCAAGTAATTTTGTTCATTGTTAGGAACAGGACAAATTCCAGAAATTCTATTTGTTCAATAGCTTAACAACATGAATGTTAGGATCCAATTATTACATATAATAATTAGATCCTAACAATGAACAAATTACTTGGATGTAAAACAACTAGAAAGTGATGCAGCTGTACAAAATCAAAGATTCCAAATAAACCTAAAATATTTCCTAATCAAGATTCAGGTCATGCACATTAACCCAGTAGAGTTCCATTGACAATAGTCACACTAATTCTCAGCTGAGATCAAGGAAAATGGGCACCCAGACTTTTACTTGATATGTGAATTTTTTTAACGGTATTTCTGCATTTTATTGAGTTGTTGAATAATTGCAGGTAGAGATTAATATCCACCAATTCTTTACTGGGTATAAAGACGGTCGTGAAGATTGGCTTGATTGGCCTCAAATATTGAAATTAAAAGATTGGCCTCCTAGTAACTTATTTGAGGAGCGTTTACCCCGCCATTGTGCTGAATTTATATCTTCTTTGCCATTTAAAGAATATGCAGATCCTTACATAGGTGCTCTTAACCTGGCTGTGAAGTTGCCCCAGGATTTTATAAAGCCTGACATGGGACCTAAAACATATATTGCGTATGGATTTGCTCAGGAGCTTGGGCGTGGTGATTCCGTGACTAAGCTTCATTGCGATATGTCTGATGCTGTATGTTTCCATTTCTTATTTGATTTTTGTTATTTTTTAAGAGAGTATCATAAAATGCATATTGCATAGTTTGGTAGGATGTATAATTTGTAGTCTGTGCTAGCTATGGCAGTTATCTATTCTGTTTATTGCTTTGTGTGGGTCTAAGTGTGTACTCTTGAATGAGAAAAATACATTATCTTTTTCTTTGATCTTCCTTTTCTAGGTAAATGTGTTGACTCATATTACTGAAGTCAAATTGAAACCTAAGTGCACTAGTGCTATTGAAAATCTGATGCGAAGCCACCTTGAGCAAGACAAAAAGGAGCTACTTGGAGATGTTGAGGACGGAGAAACTAATGTTGACATGCCTGATAATACATCTTCTATCATAAATGCTTTAGACAAGGGAAATACAAGTGAACTAGGTGATGGGAAAGTGACAATGAAAGATGAATGTGGTATATTGGTTCAGGGGGATGCTTCAGAAGGTGCACTTTGGGACATTTTTAGGAGACAAGATGTACCTAAGTTGCAGGAGTATTTAAAAAAGCATTTCAGAGAGTTCAGGCATGTCCATTGCAGTCCTGTAAACAAGGTAAAATTAGTAAGATGATTTTCCTTTATATATCTAGATGCTCCTTGTTAACTTGAGTCATTAATAAAGCTTGGTTCCTATTTAGTGGTTTTACTTGTGGGAGCATACTGTTGTGTTCTATAGTCACTCACACATTATGCATGTATGATTTTACCTGAATGACATATTGTATGTATGGTAATGTAGGTTATTCATCCCATCCATGATCAGACCTTTTATCTCACTGTGGAGCACAAGAAGAAGCTTAAGGAAGAGTATGGTTAGTAACTTAGTATTATTTTTTTGAAATTTCTACTTTGTTTGGGAGAGGTGTCGTTTGATACATTGACCTGTACCTTTGTATGATATCTTGTAGGAATTGAGCCCTGGACTTTTGTCCAGAAGCTAGGAGATGCTGTTTTTATTCCAGCTGGTTGTCCTCACCAAGTCAGAAATCTAAAGGTATTTACATTGTGAATTTATTTCATCTTTGATGTTTAAGTGTTTGCCAAGTAAGTGCGAGAGTACGTTGTCTACTATTATTGTATTGATTCTGACATACTATGATAGTATTGTGTCGTATCCCAATATCTTAAATTCAGCAGCACCCATTGAATCATCTTGTGCTCATTATTATTTTCTAACATGTGGACTAACTCCAAAGAAGGGGTCGGTGTCAGCTTCAAATTATATGTAGAGGATCAAGACCTTTGTCTTGTTTGGAGATCCTGTGGCATAAGATGTACTGTGTATTTAAGTCCTCACTTAATCACCCACCTTAAGTTTTAGGGAGGAATATTAGAATATGTACTTGAGTTTATGTAATTGTACTGTGTATTTAATTGTAGTGAATGCACTAGTGATTGTTTGAATTGTGCAAATGAGTGTTTGAGCTGTGTGCAGCTCATACAGTGTGTGTAAACATATTTGTCGTCTATGGAAATCAGTGTAATAGATTAACGTAGCTGATTATGCTACTCCGCAGAATGTAGGTCTGGTAACTCTTAAGGTAGTTAGAGCTTAGCAGTCTATTAGGCCCTGCGCTGTGATTTGATACAAAAATGAAATTGTCTCTTTTTCTACTACAATCAGACTGAATTTTCTCACTTTCCTTGGCGTTGCTTTTATTTCAAGTAAGGATTGAAATGTTCTCCATGTAAGTGTCAATGATATGAATCTTCCTTTTGTAGTCATGCATCAAGGTAGCACTTGATTTTGTTTCTCCTGAAAATCTGGGGGAGTGCTTCCGTTTGACAGAAGAGTTTCGCACACTTCCGATAAATCACAGGTCGACCGAGGATAAATTGGAGGTATGGCAGATTGCTTTATTGTTCTGTGAAATAGCATCTTCTGTCCTGATGACTGTTTTGTGCTACTTGTTATTAGATTTGAATTATAAATCGATAGCTTTCCTAGGATTTGAACTAGACCTACTAAAAGAATATAGGTTTTTGAGGCTTTCAATGAGAGTAATTGTTCCCAATCAGTATTAAACTGTTGAGTTGAACCTGTCTAACCATCTAGACCAAGGTGATTGATAGATATATGAATTGAACTAGGTGAGCAATTGAGGTGCAGAAGATGAAAGCAATTATGGTTGCTTTGGAAGGGAATACTCTATAACTAGGGATATGTTTAAGGAAGCAATTGTAGAAAGGTTTGGACCTACTTCTATTCACTATTCTTTTTCAGCTTTATTTAAGTTGAAACAAAATCAATTTGGTGGTGGAGTATGTGGAAGAATTTGAAAAACATGCTGCTTCAATCAAAGGGTTGGATGAAGCGTATTTAATGGATATTTTTCTAAATGGATTGAAGGAGGGTATAGAAGCTAAATTAAGGTTGTTTAAGCCTCTTATTGGCAATGACGAAGCAGTCCCAGTTAATTGAAGAAAAAAATCACTATTTGCGAGGAAAAATATTGTTCGACCCATGTTTGTGAGAATAAGCAATACCAAGTTATATTATTTGGTGAAGAGATGCAAGTGGAGAACTTAGCAGAAAAGGAGATATGAGGTAATGAAGATGAGGTTATGGAGGCTCAATTGTAAAGTATAGTAGGTTTGACTACTAGAAGATCTTTTATGGCTTGGGGCACAATCAATGATGAAAGGTGGTGGTTTTGCTGGATTGTGGAACACCTCACAACCTTATTTCATTGGATTTGGTGCAACAATTGCAATTACTTACATCCATAACATCTTACTTTGTAGAAGTTGGAGATGGGCATAAAATTAAGTGCCAAGGTGTATGCAGTGGTGTTATTGGTTCAAGGACTGAAAATTGAGTAGGATTTTTTCTTGTTTGGTTTGGGTGGGAGCTGATTTGGTTCTAGGGCTGGAACGTTGGCTTCTCTTAGTGAAGTTAGTGCAAACTTTTGTGATCTTATCATATGAAGATGGAAGTGGTAGGACAGAAAAGGTGGTTGAAAGGTGAAGCTAAGTTAACTAAACCTTCTGCTTATTTGAAGTCTATGAGTAAGTTCTTGGGTGAGGGTATGTAATTTGTCACTCTTTCTGCTGCTGATCACTAAAAGCTCTAATTGGGACATGAATTTTTAGTATTTTGAAGCTTTGATTGTGAGCCTTTAACAATTGTGTTGTGTACTTGTGTTGTCATGTCAATAGTCTCTTATTGGGAATTTATGTAAAATTAGTTTTGCCTGATTGTTGCTGCTTCTGAAACAGGTGAAGAAAATGACTGTGCATGCTATGATTGATGTGGTCGAAAAGTTGAAGAATGCAAGGTTAGTGACTGCAAACTTCAGGTTCTTGGAGTATGAACATTGATAATATCATTAGGTAGTAGTAGCATGCTTGTTTCTGAATAAACGTGAAAATTGTGAAACCAAAACATTATAAATACATTATACCTTGGCTACAATAGCACTGTTGAATTATGCTTATACACAAACATTTTATTATGTTCTTTGGGCTGCTGATTTAAGATTTGTCTTGATTTTATGTTTATTTTACAGATCGTGTCTTGGGATCAAAGAGACGCCTGCTTTGAAGGTTTATTCTCGGAGGACGAGGCCCTTGGGGCATGAAGATGAAGAGAAGCCTGCTTTGAAGGTTTATTCTCGGAGGATGAGGCCCTTGGGTCATGGAGATGAAGAGAATGCAACATAGGTTAATTTAAGTTTAATGTTAGATGACGTTACTAACATTGTACATTTTGTAACTTCTGAATGTATAAACGATGAAATTCTATGCATTGCTTATTTGATGTCATGATTTTTGTTGACATTTTCTGCCTAGTTATGTTGAGTCTTGAGTGAAGAAAAACCATATTCAAGGAAACTTCATACTGTGCCACGTCCAGAACATGATAATTCAATTAGAAACTTGAATCCTGTTAGTTTATTGTTTTTATAAACTGTATTTTAAGTCGAAAATTGATTCTTCATTGTTGGTCAAGGTTTTATTTGCCAAATATTAGGCCAACTCTTCCCTATCAGTATTCACAACCATTGCACCTCATGCCCTCCCTCATGGAGCTTTCTATGTTTTGCGTGGACTAGTATTCACAAAGATTGTCTTCATGCTTTTTTGGATTCAGAAAACTGGTATGACTGTGATAAGAAAATGACCAGGGACAAATGCCTAAAGATAGGGGAAACTTCTTTGTGCAGGAAAGTCTATCAGTCATGATTCTAAATGGCTTTTCTCCGCTCTCATATGTGACACTCAGCTATGGGAACAGTATATTTGATAAGCACAGAGTCTCAAATCATATGACTGAACATTATGATAAGGATGAATAAAATATCAGTTTCAGATGGGGAACTATAGAGCACAAAATCACTGGCACAAGAACATTCTTAGCCACAAACTCATAATAGTCTCTTTGTTCCTTTGCCTCTCTGTTTTCTCTAAGTTTTTTTTATTGTAGATCTTTTTGGGAATTATCTCAGTTTTTAATAGAGAAGGGACAAAATTTGATTTGTCTGCAATAGATGTTTCCAGCCTTGGTGAGATTTTTATCAAAATCCAGAACTTAATTGTCTCATATTTGTTGATTTGATCTCACGTTTATGATTCACAAATGGGTTTTGTAAAAAAAAAATCTCTATAAATCAAGTTGTTAGAATGTATCATGCTTTATTCCTCGAAAAAATAATGTGTAATTGGGGCTAATTACGTGAACCTACCTCCTACTCTATATATGGTCTAAAACTTGTCTAGTTGTCTTAGACCTTTTGAATCGTCAATAGTTTATATTGTATAATTTAGTCTCATTTCCTCTAAAGTTCATATCATGATGCTTGCTTTAAAAAATAGAATTTAATGGAAATACACCGTAAGTGTAAATATTTTTTACACATGCATTCAATGATGAGTCGCCAAATCAGAAAATAAACTTTAAATTTAATTATAATAAAATTGAACATAAATGCTTTTGAATACGTATCATCAAATCATTGGACGTATGTATACAAACACTTTAAACGGACAGTGCACAACCATTAAACTCTAAAAAATATGTAAGATCTAATGTCCAATTCAATATATTCAAATACCGACAACTAGTCTTCTTCCGTATGTAACCCAAAAAAAAATACCGACAACTAGTAAACATTATGTAATATTCTTTTAATACTAAGTACAAATTTAAACAACTTTAATCGGCTTATAAAAATGCTATTTTAAGTATATGTACACAAGTATATTTTTCCCTTTCCAAAACATTGTTTTAAGTTAAGACTTAAGAGTAGTATTATGCATAAAATTATAATTACTTTCACTTAGATTTTAAGAATAAAAATTAGAAGGCCAAATTAGAATACACCACATGTTTTGAGTGTTGTTGCTCTACAAATAGACCATATCATCCTAAAATTCCATACACTTAATTTAATTAATATTAAAAATAAAAAAATTATTAATGAATATGTGGGTCCTTATCTAGTTAGAGCACCTCCTTATTTTGGATTCTTAAGTTAAGAATCGGTCTTTATATTTTCCCCATTGAAAAAGACTGAAGTTTTTAATTCTTAAAAATAATGTTTAGTTGCTTCTGCAAGCAATTTTGCTTCCTCAGTTCTTAGATTAAAAAATTACATTTTATGATCTTATTCAACTGCACCAACAAAATTATATGGATACTATAAGATCTAACCAAAAGTAAAATAAAAAATCCTGTAATTGGAGCAAAAATTGTGTAGAGCATCTCGCTCAAAATGATTGAAGGGAGATAGTGGATCAAGTTGTTCGCAAAGGTCAGCTTGATCCTCTTCCTCAGGATCCAGAATGAGTAAACCCTAGGAGAGCCACAGACTCCAACTATTGCCCATGTACGATCCATAATATTACCCATTCTACCTCCTCTATGTTCTTGACAACCTATTTGTATTTTTTGTCTCAGCAGAGTCTTCAGTGACATACTTCGGTCCCCTTTGCCATTACTTAAAAAAAAAGAGTCACCAATTCGAGTACAAGATATTATCATTACCGCTTGTAAGTTACTTATAGACCTAGACCCACTTAATATAGTAGCTAAGAAATAAGAACCCAAAATAAGAATAGATGGATAAACATGCTCTTAAACTTAATTAAGAGCTCGTGAAAAATGAAATCTTCATTATATTTACTTAATTTGTATTCTGCCTTGACTTGGTAGCAAATTGTTTTGAGCACCCAATCCATAATAAGTATACTTTATACAATAGATTTGATTCATTTAAACTATCTTTTTATCCATCTCATTTGATTTTCTTCTTATATATTTTCTTTTTTTTATCACATCATGTAATATATTTCTCATATATTTCTCTTTCTTCATTTCACAAATTTATAGTTATATATAGATTTCCCGTGAGGTGCACTTCATCATGAATTCGCAGTTTCTAGAAACCAAAGTTTCTTCCCCTTCCTTGTTTGGATATTTCTGAAACTTTGTCTCTCCCATCACATTCCCACACTATCCTCTGTTTTCTCTTTCCTCTGTTTCAACTTTCGCTTGTTTCTGTTTTTCTTCTGGCTTGTCTTGTTAGGGGGATTAAGTTTTCTTCAAGGCTTGGTTTAACAGCGACGGAAAGAGAAGTAGCCATTCGACACGTAACAATTTCTGAGCCTAGTTACAGTGTGGTGTGGAATTTGCAACATTGTTAGCCAAGTCACCTTATGTAAAACAGAGAGATTGGTGCTTATCAAGAAAAAAAAAGAAAAACAGAGAGATTGGTGTTGATTGAACAGATAGATTGAGCAATTTGCGGGGGAAAATGGGTATCTAAATGCCAATAAATAGAAGACTTTGACTCAATTCTCTTTCTTCTTCTTTGAAAGAAACAAAAAAATTTCAATCCCAATAATTTCTCAAACTGTCTTTATTTTCTCTGTTTCTTTTTACTTTTCTCCTCTGTTTTTCCCTGATCTGGATTCTCCATACTTCTCATTGTATTCAAGGTTGGAAGAGAAGAAGTTGAAACTCCTCTTTAGTTCTTCCCTCTGTTTCTGTTCTGTTTCTGTGATACCATGATTTTGGATAAAGGGTCAATGCAATCTAAGTCTAACCTTGACTGCTTCCTAAGGTGCACCACACCTGTGGTGCCATCTCAGTTTCTTCCAAAGGTTTTTTTTTTTGTTTTTTTCAAAAAATTCAATGTGTTTTCATATTTCCAATGTGATAATAAGATTATTTTATACTAAATTGGGTTTAATTTTTTTTCTGGGGACAGCATGATATTAGAAAGCTTAACCCTTTATGGCATCCATGGAATAGAGAAGCAGTTGAGTATTTCACTCTGGGTGATCTATGGAATTGCTTCCATGAATGCAGTGTCTATGGAGCTGGAGTTCCAATCACCTTGGCCAAAGGGGAGACACTTGTGCAGTACTATGTGCCTTACCTCTCTGCAATTCAAATATTCACCAGCAACACCTTCAGGTATAATTCACACATATATGCATATGAAGATATCATCATTATCTTTCCTAGATTTAATCAAATCAAGGCTTTTTGTTTCAACTTGAAAGTTTTAGTTTCCATTGATGTCCCTAGTGTGTGTGAACCATTTTTTTTATTTAATATTCATATTTTTCCTACTATAATAGATAAATGTTTGTAAAACTTTCTACAATTGATTCTAAACCAGAATCATTTATTGGGAGAAGTTTCATAGTTAATTTGGATTTGGTGCAGTAAAAAATGGTGTAGTCACTACTGTCATCAAATTATAGCATTTGAAGAATTAGACGGTTAAGATTAGTTCATCTTTTAACTCCAATTTACCGCAACTAATTTTAGACCGTCAAATCTTCAATCAGTTCTTCTGGCATTTTGAGGAAAGAGAAGCCCGTCCAAATATGCTAGTAAATCTGGTTTTAAAATTCTTATGTGGTCAAACTTTTATGATGCATGTGAGGTGGTTTTGTTTTCATTTATTTAGGAGCGATTTTGTTAATTATGATGTGCATGTTTCTAGGCTTTGATGGTTAATTAGTAGCCTGCAACCTTTAATTGAACATCTATCACGGGAAAATGATGCATCATTGCATGATGAATTTGAATGTGTTTTTTCAGGGAAGAGACTGAGTTAGGTGAATGTGAGACAAGGGATTCTTACAGTGACTCTTACAGTGATGAGAGTGAGTGTGATAAGCTATGGAGATGGGATGGAACTTCATCAGAAGAAGGAGGGTTTGAGCAGGATTGTTTATGGCACCAAAATGACAGATTGGGTCACCTCTATTTCCAGTATTTTGAAAGATCAACTCCTTATGGAAGAGTTCCTCTAATGGATAAGGTGTGTAGTTTCTTACTTTTGCATATTTTCTAATGCAATCCCGGATCCATGCATTACAAAACAGTAAAATCACATATTCGCATATCACATTACTTTTCTCTCTCTTGTATTCCTATATTTAGGTGTCTACACAAAAAAATGGTACATGAATCTTCATATTTTTTTCCTTTATTCAAGCATGGAAAGTCCTTCATCTATATCCAATTAGCTATATTCTGATTCTACCTTCCTATTAAGATGAGAGCCCCATAGATTAAGGCATAGGATTAGGGAATGTTTGTTTGTTTTTTAATTTAATGGATATTTCCCAAACTCTTTATTTGATAGTTATCCATAAAAGGAAAACTGTGGCTTTTGACCTTTCAATGTGAATACAGAAAACTCTTTTTTTTTGTCTCCATCTTATCTTCAGGAAATAGAAACACTACGTCTACATGATATTCTATTCCCTTTCCTTTTCTATTTTTTTCAAATATATTATCAGTTATTATACTTCTTGAGCATATGTTCTTCCAAAACTTTGGTTTATTGATTTGATTCCTTAAATTAATCTTTCATTAACTTAGCGTGTCATTATGATTTCTTTAACAAAAAAATGTTTGTTAATAATTAGTCAATTAAAGATACAAAATAGTTCAAATTCATCTTCTATGTTACCGTTTTAGTCCTTTGAGACTTGTGAGGACAAACATGGTATTGCATTAGATGTTTGAGAAATGAATTCAATGTAAAAAATATTAAAACATAGATGTGATAATATGTTAACTAATTTAGGAGTTTGCTAAAAAGAAGTTTTAGGCTTTTAGCATAACTGACCAATTGGTTCCTTGCTTTCAGATTACTGGGTTAGCCGAAAGATTCCCAGGGTTGATGTCACTTAAAAGCGTTGATCTTTCACCAGCAAGTTGGATGGCAGTTTCTTGGTAATTAATTTTCTTATCACAGGCACATTTGGAAATTCTGCTATAATTTATTTTAAATCTAAAATTAATTTTTGAAAGAAGCTTCAGAATGCCGTGATTCATTTTGAGGAAAAATAAAAATGATCCAAACATGCTATATAGCTACATCATGAACATGCTCTGTTTTCTTTTTGTCCTTTTTCCACTAAAAATTCTAGTCCTGGTGGTTAAGTTAATACATCACTTGATGTTAGGCCTTGTACTATTGAGTTTAAGCGTAATTGATGAATAATCCACTCATGGTTGATGTTTTCAGGTATCCTATATATCATATCCCTATGGGAAGAACAATTAAAGATCTTTCAACATCCTTCCTCACTTACCACACACTTTCATCTTCATTCCAAGGTATTTCTTATCCATGTTGCCCTCCTATAGTAATCATGAGGATCTGCTATGACTATGTTTGGATAACTGTTGAAACTAGTGCTAACGAACATTAGTACTCACTTTGAGTCAAAAAGTTAAGAGAACTGGATTGGAAAAAAAGTCAGTTTATGTTACACTACACTCAACTCAACTGATATCCAAGCATGTTGTGCCTTTTAACTTTTTGTACTTTTGGTGTTGGAGGGCAATGATCTTGAAAAATTTTACTCCAAGAAAACTGTAAATTCTAGAAAAGAACATGCACTAAAATGGAAACTTTGCTGATATGTTTGTGCAGATATGGACCTTGATGATGACATTGAGGGAGCCCACGAGAAGAGAAAGGAAGGTGAAGGCATCTCCCTGCCCCCATTTGGTCTGGCCACGTACAAGATGCAAGGGAATGTGTGGATCTCAGGCCATTGTGGTAGGGACCAAGAGAGGGTAGTTTCACTCTTGAGCGTGGCAGATTCATGGTTAAAGCAACTAAAGGTTCAACAGCATCATGACTTCAACTACTTCAGGGGCATTCGGCATGGCTAAACGTACAAATCAATGATGAGAAGAAACTTCTCTAAGTAGCTTCTAGATGTCGAGAAATTGATTCGGCCTTTGCTTGGACCATTAGTTGCACTTCTTTTCTCTGCTCTTGAGTAAGTGTGGGGAATGAGGAATTGTAGTTGTGTAACCCTTGTGAGCATTTTAGGACAAGAACTTGTGGGGTTGGTTAACACATTAATTGACTACTCTTAGTAACCTCTTCTCATGAGGTATTTGTATGTAGAGAGGTCAGGTGAGCATAGTAATTTGAACTTTCATAACTTCGTATTGACAATGATAGTTAACGGATGAGATGAGAGGTTGAATTTTTCTGCAAGTGTCATACTTGCCAATGGCTATTGACTATTGTTTACAAATAGATAACAATCACAAAATCAATATCTTGATTTGCATTAAGCATGAGTCATGATATAGTGGTTGCTCACTTCGTCTCTTAATCATAATTTAGAGATTTGATCCTTATTTGTGAAAATAGAATACATTTCATGATGAATTTACCGCTTATTACAAATATCTGCCGGTGAGCGAATTAATTACTGCAATCAGTTTATTTAACTTTAATGAGAATTGTTGATAATTAAGCTGTGATGCATGATATGCAAGCTCTGAGCTTATTTCAGTGTGGACCAATAAAGAATAACGGACTATAATCCCACATATCCCATGGATTCGATTTAATTAAAACCTTTGAAAACAAAGTAAGTGGTTGTGATTTGTGAATGGTGCATAAAGATCCTCACCTAAAATTTGGAGGGAAAAAGGTTGTTAATTGATTTGATGAATTGTCCCATTAATTGTGCCAGATACAAGTGCGGTTTTAGGTAGCCGCATAATTATCTCCCTACTTTTGTTCTCTGTACGCACCAGATAATTTATGCTGAGTTTGATTGTACATGCAGGAAGGAGAATGGGAAATTGGAGAAGCTTGGACAACATCATTTTCTGTTCTAATTTTAAACTGGTCATTTGAGCTTGTATTTGAACTAGTCATTTGAGCTTGTAGTTTGACTGGCCTTGAGGGTTTGGACTTCTTCAAGGACTTTTTCAAGTTGATCTTGGATGCCTTGATTTTGAATTGATTTTAATGCATGTAGTCTAAATGTGCGTTTGGAAGAATTTATTTACAGTTTATTTTAAAACATGAACTTTTTTATGAAAGTATTTGGGAGAACTTATTAATGTGTGTATCTAAATTCTAAACGCAAATAGCTTAATAAATTAAAGCACTTGTAAGTTATAACATTAGCTCTTATATAATAAACACTTATTAAATAAGTGCTTAATTAAATTGTTTATCCAAACGTGGCCTAAATTCATAACGAAGCATCAATTCAGCGTGGTATTTTGGAGATGCATTTGGAGCACTTTGAACTTAAGACTTATAATTTGAATTGTGGAGGCGAAAGTGCTCGAAGTGTGAAGATATGTCCACTAGGCTACTCTAAAGACTTATAATTTGTATTGTTTATGATGACCTTAAGCACTTTGAACTGATCATCACAACTAGCATTTTGAGCTAGTCCTTAAGTTTGTGTTTGATTTAAACAATCAAGCCTACGTTTGAGCTATGCAAAAAAAATTAAGTGACATCTTTAGTGACATCAAAGGGTTCTCAACCTCCATTAATTTCAGTGCTCAACACAGATTGTTTTCCACTTTCATATTAATATTAAAAAGTTGCCTAATTTGAGAAAAATAAAACCCCTAAATGGGACATTACAATATTGAACTGACACCCAAATTGTAACCACCAACAAATCTATTTAAAAAGTTTGAAAGCCAATCAATTTGTAATGCAATTGCAAAGAGATGATCAAAGTTGAGAGTGGTAACCAATAACCACCAACAAACCCATCACCTTTGCAATCACTAACGCATGGGTTATGAACTTTTGGTACTCAAAGTCAATGCATCGACATCAAATAGTTGTTTGGCACTTTGACTTATTCGGACTTCACTTTAGATTTCATTTCATCATGTCACAACCTAACTTGGATTGGATCACCGGCATAATGGCACATGTCAGTGTTCCCAAATTAAGATCCTTGACACGGGTATTTTACTCTTAAATTAGTATATCAAATCAAAGCTTTACTTAAATTCCTAGTGGTGGGACATTCTTAGGCATTGGAACATTTGGCTATATTTATCACCATATATCTTGCTAACTTTATTATGATCATGGGATAATAATAATAGTAGTAGTAGGTTGCGTGATATGCACTTTAATACTAATCAGATACTTAAAACTTAAAGCATCAAAAAAGATACTTAAAACTTATGGTATCTAGAAGAATATCCAAGTGGGTAAAAATTAAAAGGAACAAAAACAAATATTCAACTATCAGAATTCAGAACTCAGAAGTCAGAACACGGTAAAGGATAAAGCTAAAAAAAAAAAAATTGGATTTCCACCGACAGGACTCAAAATCTCAATGTTAACGTCTCATTCACAAGAATGATTTAACTTGTTCGGTGCAGAATCGAGTGTGTGAGCATAATCCCTTATTTTGGGAGTTGTAAATAGTAGCTCTGAATTTTCGTACGTGATTAGGAGTCCTCTCAATTCTCAAGTCTGAAGATAAATCAAACATGCATAAGTTGAAATAACGTTATATTAACACCTCTATTTCACCTCCACCTTCATAAATAAGATAAATGAGTGATATGATATATGATGTGATAGAAAATGCAGAAAAAGATACAAATAACGTGTGTTAATGAGATGAAAAAGAAAGATCTGAGTATATCATCTACTACACCTTAAAAGAAAGACAAGAAATCACTATTCCTAAGAGAACTTCCAATCTGGGCCATTTATTTGACTCTCTCTCCATTTTCACTCTTAAATCCTGGCCCTTCATCTCTTCATCTGTGAGACTTTTTTCCCCTCTATTCTACTCAAGCTCCTGTATGACGTCACAGAACGCGTTGATGGAGTATGGGATGAAGGAGATGAGTGTCTCCATGGTTTATGTTCTGGGAATGAACATTGAAGAGAGGCATAGTACCTAGAGGTAGAGGGATTGTGCCAAGAGAGAATGAGAGTGAGAGAGAGTGCTGAATTTCAAGTGTTATTTCATCAAATGAGCCAAAAGTCCCTTACAATTGATAACTACCTCCTATTTATAGAGCTTGGGTACTACCTATTGGGCCAACTGGGCCTCCGAGATCAAGGCCCAACACATGAGGAAGGAGGAACAGAAGAACTGGGTTGAGTTATGTTAGACTTTGATGGAGATTAGACAATGGAGGAAGGAGAAAGCAAGGAGAAGGACAAGAGATGATGATGGAAAGTACAAAATTTTCAGAATCCGATTCAGAGGGAGAAGAGAAGATGGTGGTTGTCAATGGTTAGGTGAGGCAGCTCAGATGACAGGATAGATCATCCCGATTTTTGAAGGAAGAGTGAAGAAGAGGGAAAGAAGGACTGCTGTTAGATGAGGATCAGTAGCAACAGAGAAGATGATGCACTATTTTGTCATCGTTGTATCACATCAGGTTAGTAGGACTTTGCAAGTGTTCAATTTTCCTCTCATATCTCTATAAATACTGCTAATGTTTGGGTTTTTTTCAATGTACACATCTTTCTTCTTCTCAAATTTCACTTTGCTTTGTTTTCCTCTGTGTATTTTTGATCAAAATCACCTATTTTGCTGTTTCTGGAAACACTGGCTCATTATTGATATGCAGGTGTATGTTTCATATTTATATGGGTTCTGAAAACCCTATTTTTGTTTATCTTTGACAGCAAAAGTTAGAATATTTTTGAATTTAATATTTGTTGTCTAATAACGATCAATGATGTTACAATCAGGTATGAGAAAGGAGGTTCAGCTCAGAGAAGCAGCAAAGCAGAATGTGGATACTGAGGTACTGGAGAACTGGAAAGGCTGAAGCAACAGAGAAGAATTTGAAGAGTAAATCTTCCAATTCATCCACTGAGCAAGACTTCGATTCATTTCTTCTTGGAGATCTTGAAGACAATGATGGAGGTCCAGGTAAATACTCACAGTTTGTTTA
The DNA here is from genome assembly GCF_012489685.1 of Lotus japonicus. NCBI lineage: Eukaryota > Viridiplantae > Streptophyta > Magnoliopsida > Fabales > Fabaceae > Lotus > Lotus japonicus. The sequence goes on along the minus strand of NC_080043.1, from coordinate 87,202,896 downwards.
GATTTCAATTTCAATATAGAAACATGCAGTTTAACATGCCATTTTGAAATTTGTATGTTGAATCAGTAACTGAAATTTTGCTCATTATGTGGGAATTATGTGCAAAAGCATGGACACTTACATTCTTAAGATTCCTGAGATGAGACTACATAGATTTTGAAATCTCGGGGAAGACATTGCCTTTGATGGTTACCTAAGATTTGTCTATCTTTATCGCACTATGGTCTTGTCATTGTGTCTCTCTACCTTTACATTGATATGTCTCTCTACCTTTCCTCGCAGAAGAGACTCCACTACACTATCTTTCTCCACGTTCCTTCATTTGTGCTTTGGTTCTGAGATAACACTAGGACTTGTTTTTTAGTTTTTTGCTCTTGGTGGTGGGGCTGTCACGTGATGCTATACACTATGGGGCTGTTTTCTTACTTTCTTTTTCATATATTATAATGAAGGTTTCTTTGCACCTCTTATCTGTGTTGTTGGACTTGATTTTGCTACTCACTTGGGAAGATGATGGATTGAGATGGAGTGTTGTCAGGTGTGGATCAGAAGAAACAGAGAAGATGATGGACTCTTTCGTCATTGATTTCTGCCTTGTCCTCGTCAGATCACATCAGGTTAGTACAAATAGTTAACCCACTAATATTCAATTGATGTCCTACTGGTATAGAGTAATGGGCTTCTTTCATTTCCACTCCTATAAATACTCCTTTGGTTTTGGAGAGTGTGTTCATGCAGTGTTCTGGACCAACTCATGGTTAATCTCTTCCTTCTTCTGTTGTTTCATTTATAAGTGTGTGTGTTTTCTTTATTTGATTTCTTTTAATTTGGAGTGATATCTAAGTGTGATTTTTTATTCTGTTGGCTCACCAGATTGCTATGTTTATTTGAGCTTAGAGGCCGCAGATAAGATAAGAGGTTGCAACAGGTAATATTATCCAATTAATGTTTGTTAGCTTTCAATTTGCCCCACCATGTATCACTTGATTGGTATCACTTCCTGATATGTTGAACATAGGTGCTACTGTTGCTGTCGAATAATCAAGATGGGAGGTACTTGAGTAATATAGGCAGGAAGAAGGTGGATCCATATGAGATTAGTGACTTGTGGAGTTGGGCCTATAGTGGATAATCTATACGCACAAGGGGTTTGTTGGGAAACTTTTAATTTTTATGATTTCTTTGTAACTTATATCTATTCTCTCATTTTGCGATTCTCTATCTTTGTATTAGGTTGAAGTTCCCCTTATGCTTCATTTTAACAAATCTTTGGCTTATAAAAAAACTACATTCTAATGATCTATTTTCTAATCATGACTTTTAATCCATGACCCAACTACATTTTAGTGTTCTGTTTTCGAAGTATTCTTTTTAGTCCATTTTGTTTGTGATCCATATGACTTTGAAATATAGGAGTGTGGTTACATTGCAATGGCTATTTCCAAAGAGTATATGGAGTCAATGGATACAGTACTGAGTTGTTCCTAACAAATGTGCTTTAATCTCATCTTAGTGTGTTTGGTAGTGTGTGGTCGTTGGTTTCTAACACTTAAATAGGTTACCAATTGTTGATAAGGATTTAGTGTTGAATATTGGGTTGAGAACCCCATGGTTTCAATATTGTGCTATGTAGTCATCATTAAGCATAGCTGTTGCGGTGTAGGCTTGCACCTTTGTCAAAGGAATTAAGATCACTACAATTTGAAATTGTGTCTTGTCTATATAGCTTATCGATTTCAAATATAGTTAATTTTGATTGAATTTCTGGTTTTGGAATTGGTGTCCATTTCAGCCCATTTGTTACTTTACCATATTTGATGATGCATGACACAAAATATTAATAATCTAAGGTTTAATACAATCTCAATCCCATGTGAATGTCTTTTGACTAGAATGATTATGGTTCAATTCATCTGTTTTCCTATCTGCAGTAACATTTCCCTTGGATCTTGTGAGGCGGCGGAAGCAGCTTGAAGGGGCTGGTGGGCGAGCCCGAGTGTGTAATGCAGGCATGACAAATTTCTTGGAGGTACCTTCTTTTTCATTCACATTCACCCTTCTCTTTTGCTCGCACACGATTTAAGGTTTTGATTTGGGTTTGGTTTGATAATGAACCTCTGATTAAATCATGAAATTATTGAGATATTGATTTTAAGTATGAAAAGTTTCCTGCAACCCATTTTTTGCTATTTCTATATTTTCCATGTTACTAATTGAGAGAAAGGAAGGTAGGACAATTCATTTCTAAATGATAGAAATGATAAGGACATAATTCAAATCCATGAGTAAGAGATAATTGATCTTTTGGACATATTAACTTGCTCTACTCAGGGCTTTCGTTTCTGTTTCCATTCCACTGCATAATTCTTTTCTAAAATCTAAATATATGACAGCATGTTGAACTATTGGGTAAGTGATTTTACCGATTCTGTGTTTTGCAAACAATAGTGTTTCAGTAGGGAATAGATGAATTGACACTATTCAAGCTTTTAGATAAACCAAAGGGTGGAGAGATTGGCTGAATCAAGTGACTGCAGTGAGTACTGAATGCAGTGAATCCAGATCCCAGATGGATGAGATAAACTTTCTTTTATCAAGTAAGCCCCTAATTACGTGGCTTTTTATTAGTTCGTAATTTCATATGCTAACTTAATACATTATTTGCAGGACATATGTTTGTAAGCACCATTGTCCAAGCTCTTTATTTTTCATATGTTAAAATCTGAATCATGTATTAGACTATTCCTTTTCTCATCAACCGTGTGTGTATTTTTACTGTGGATGAGCCCTATGTTTCATCAGGTGCTGATTCTTTATCACACATGAGGTTTTAGATGATGAAATCTGCACAATAAGATATGTTTAAACGGGTGAATCAGTCAAAATCTTGATTAACCCTTTCTGCTCATCTACATTGTTTAAATTTTCATTGTTAATGGCTTTTTATTATCTTTCTAAAATAGCATTCAACCATTCACCATTGCAGAAGATGCACATGCCTTGCTCCTTTATGCCATTAAGTATCTATTTTTACTTATATTAAGTGTTTATTTATGGTTTCGCATTTAAATGGGGTTGCCCAAAGTATGTTTTATGGTTTTCATTATTTGCTTAAGGTTGAGAATGTAAATGGGAAACAAAGTAAGATACTAGATTTCAAAAGGGTTGTTGGGAAGAGTCACCAAGTGGGTTCAGACAGTTTGCTTATTCTGCATGCTTTTGAAAATATCATGAAAGTTTACTTTGGTAACAAAGTTGGACTGGTCAACAGGTCAAGTATACTGGTGTCTTGCATGGCTTAGAGGTTCAAAAATATCTCATGGGATTCTCTGTAGATTTCTTTATTGCCTTTCCTTTTTACTCTCAATATAAATGAGAATCGTACATATATGGTCATCAATGAAATTCATTTATCAATTCTTTGAAATATCTTCCCTTGCACCTTTTATCCTCCTTACTTCATTTTAAATAATTGCGTAAATTACAAACTATTACCATTGGTATGTGAATTAATTTGTTCATTTTATAAAATTATAAAATAAAAAATCATAAAATATAGAATCGCTCGTTCGTGCATTGCACGGAAACGGGCTATTATCCTAGTTACTCATAAAGTTGAGTCGGATGTTTTTCGTTGAATTTTTTGGTCTAAGACAGGTATTCTCCTCTGTAGGCGATCTTTTTTCGAACCGAGAACAACCACATTATAGTGGAGCTAACTGTCCTAGTGAGAGTTTTTTCCATTCATAAAACTCAAACCTAAGACTTGCTTAAGGAGAATCAAACATGTATCACTTGAACCAATCATCCGTTGGTTTTCGTTGCATTAAGTTAGAAAAACTAATTTCGTAAGAATGCATTTTATTAAATGTGTTTTGGGAATCTAGTTTAATCTAATTCGATCTATACCATCCCGTTTGATATGTGGTATTATATTAGATTTGATAGTATTAGACCTAATGACATTATGTCTTATAGGATAAGGTTAGATAAAAATTTGAAACTATAAGACGTATGATTATTATACTTTGTATAACTTATCATATTGTTTAAATTGATACAATTATATGTTTGGTACGGAGAGTGGTGGTGGAGGCGATAGTGGTGAGGGTGGTAGAGATGGCGGTGGTGGTGGTGGAAGAGGGTAGTAGCTGTAACGGTAATGGTGGTGGCGATAGTGACAGTGGTTGTGGTTGGTGATGGCGGTAGAGTGATGGTGGTTTAGTGGCGATTGTGAGAAGTGGTGGAGTTGGTTGCGGCGGTGGCAATGGTGGTGGTGACAGTTTTGTAGGACAGTGGCGGCAGCAATGGTGGTGACGACAACGACGAGTGGTAGTGACGACAACGACGATGGTGGCGGCAGTGACAATTGTGGTGGTGGTAGAATGAGGGTGGTTATAGTGGTGATGGTGGTGGCGGGAGGTGATTGTGAGAGGTGGTGGGGTTTGTTGTGGCGGTGGTGGCAGTGACAATAGTGGTGATGACAGTTTTGTAGGGAGTTGGCAGTCGTGATGGCGCTTGTGGTGGTGACGACAATGGTGGTTGCAGGGGCGGTGGAAAATGGTGGTGGTTGTGACAGTTGTGGTGGTGGCAATAGTGGTAGCAGTGACGATGGTAATGACGGCAACAACAATGGTTTAATAGAGCAACATCATTTCATAGGCAAGAAAAAACTTGAGTTGAGTATATAATTCTTTTTAGATTTATTCTTCTAAATTAATAATTTTAATATATTATTTTTTATTTTCTATAAATGAGTCTATATATGCTTTAAAATTTACTAAAACTAAGTTATTTTTTATAAATTAGTATTTAAACTTAAAATATATAAGTAAACAATTTAATTTAATTTAATTTAATTTAATAGTAGCAAGTGATAAATAATACCATTAATTAAATTTTAAAACAATAGTCAATATTTTAATCAGAAACTATTGTATAGGTACATAAATAGTTTTAAGTAATTAACACCAAACGATATGAGAAAGTGAACCCATATTTATTATTAATATTTATAGGTGAGTTACTCGATATTTTAGTGTTACTGTATAGTTAGTTTATATTTTAGAAATTATAATATAAGTAACAAAATAATATTAATAAAGTAGTAGCAGGTGATAAGGAATCAAAAGTTATTTCTTTTTATACGAGTAAGACTTATATTTTCACCATTTATAAGTTAAATTAGTTTTAATTAAGCGTATATGAGTAACTACAATTCATTTTAACTTTATAGTAACAAAAAGTTCAAAAAAAAACTTTATAGTAACAACTAACAACTATTAAATTACAAATTATTTTTTTTGAGAGTAAAATTACAAATTATAAAAAGTATAAATATTGAATTAATTTAATTTGAGTTTTTGGTACTAAAAAATAATTGAAAATTATTACCCTGTCACGATAATTTTAACCTAGCTCTCCTTCAAGATAAAATATACACGTGATGGGCACGATAAGATAATGACAGAATTATACTATCATATAATGCTCGCGCAACAAACACGTCATCTTATTCAAGCATGCTTTTTAATACATTTCATAATTCCATTATTTTTCATTGTTCAATTTCCTCAATTCTTTGAGCATCTTCAATGCTAGTTCTTAGTTCTTAGCACTATTCATGTGGGCTCGTATTGCCACATGTGCTTAAGCAACTTTTGCAGATTTTGCTCCAATCATGAGTTCTTAGTTCTTAGCACTATTAATCCGGTCGCACAATATCATTATATTAATATTTTTTATTTCCATATAATTTTAATTTTAATTTAAATGTTAATTCAATACTTAAATTAAATGAATAAAAGAGAAAAAATTAATTTTTTATGCTAAAAACTCAAAAAGTAAAACTTTTTATATAAGAACCCAGGTCTTATTTTTAAGAATTAAGAACTTCACGTCATCCCCTCCAATGGTTAAGAACTCAGTTCTTAGTTCTCAAGTTAAAAATAAGAACTAAGAACCTTGCATTGAAGATGCTCTTATATATTCTTATCTCATTAATCTAAGTTTTCTACGCACGACATGCTTTAATAAATAGAAAATTGGGTCCAAATAGTTAGTTATAAAGAAAGGTGCCCCAAGGTTAACCAAAGAGGCACTCAATCATTATTGTCAATTCTACTGTATTAGCTTTTTCGCTATTACGAAGATTCAGAAGATCATGCCCATTAGAGTTTTGAAAGTGATGCAAATTCTCTTTCGTATTCACTATATTGCAACAAGTGCATAAAGAATCACTTAAGAATTTGGAACAAATTAGCACCCAGTTTAGACAATTGTCTTCAGCATTTTGAACAACTTATTGCAATAACCATGTTGTATTGTATTCTTCATGTAAATTACGAAAAAACTTAATCAGTTTACTCATGATGGTATCATCAAAATGATTGTTTTAAATTTTATGCAACCATTATCATCATTTTCATAATTATATTAGTTTGGCATGGATAACAAGTAAGATAGATTTCAGTTAAGACAATAAGATAGAAACTGGAGGAGAAATGAGAGAATTAATCTTATTGAGTCCCTGTAACATCAATTAAAACCAATTCAATCAATGTTTTCTATAATTGTAGACAGTAAATGCAGAAAGGTGACATGTGAAGCTAAGAGTATGTATTTCTTAGAGACTCAAGACCAAAAGGGGTGAAACAAGTGAATTAACTTTTGTAGTGCTTATGCTCGCCATAATCTTAAAGATTTTAATCCTATTAGTTTTTTATGTCTAGTTTTCTTTTGAACTGTTATATTATATCAGATGAGTACTCACTTCTCATTTCTTTCCCCAACTGATGAAACTCCAGCTGCCATTTCAAAATGCATCTCAATCTCAAAAAAAATGCATTTTCAATGTCAACAGCTCATTTACCAAATGTCAGCTATGAAGAACTTCAAAGGTGACTTGTACAATTTTTCATTCACAAGAGAAGCAAATCCCTTCAGTTGAATGCAGATAGTGACATGGTAATTGGTAACGGAACTTTATCCAATACTTACAAAATTGTGCCACTTGAAATTTGTTGCCTGTGGGACAGGAGAAAGAGTAAAGCTAATTGTACAACAGATTGTATGCAGGCAGGTCTTGTATTTTGTTGATGTCTTCTAAGGATAGCTCTCTCTCCAATTGCATCCGTGTTGTTTGTAGAACCTCCTGAAGCCATTAAGCAGTTTGAAGGGTTAATATATTGCAGTGCAAAGCAAAAGGTGAAAAGACCAAACAAGATAGGTAGTATGTGTTTTAGAATTCAGACTAATGCAGTTTCTGAAAAAGGAAGAAGACAGTTGTAAAGGAGCTTGGAATCAGGATAACAAATTAAGTAAAGAATCATTACTTTCCCTTTTTTGTGAACCATGTTACAATTTTGGTTGATCAAGCTTAAGGGAAAACTTTACCATACATCTATAAGACCTGTAATGTTATGAGACTGAATTTTGGGCGGTAAAGGTCAGAATGAAAGTAAAATCGGTATTGTGGAAAAAAGAATGTTACGATAGATTGGTGGATTCATGATAAAAGAAGGATATGAAATAGTTAGCGAAAAAATAGAATAGCCCTCATTGTAGAAAAGTTTGTAGAGTTTTGCCTTTGGTGGTTTAGTAACATAAAGCCCTAAATCACAGTACCTATGACTATGAGGGTTGATCAAATTGAGGATAGACCTATAGCTAAAGGTAGAAGTACACTGAGAAAAAGTATAAGCCAAACTCTTTTAGAGGTAAACAGTTTAAATTAATACATCACAGAGCTTTATGGTGTCGTATGATCCATCAAGCCGACCCAACCTAGTGGGAAAAGGCTTGGTTGTTCTTGTAGTATGTTTTTCTTTTTTGTCCTCGTATGTGTGTGACTGAAGGAGTTAGAGGCATAGAAGGGAAAGTAATGGAAATGCAGAAAACACAGGGAAAGAAAGAATACATTAAAATCCATGTAGGAAGCATGCATAGCCAGCCATTGTGCATCCATCATCTCATAAGCTATACAGTACAGAATATCGAATGCTTCTTCGTTTTCTGTAGAACCAAAAAATGAAACTTGTAAGCACTTGAAGGAGTAAAACATCCAAAAGTATTTGAAAGAGACAGATTGACATGTACCACACTTACCTCCTAATAACTTGACAAAATTCATGCCTGGAAGACATCGAGGCTTTTCTGCAAGAAACGTTAAGTGGAAAAGCTTTTAGAAATTGTAACTGAATGCATATATATATCTAAAAAACTTCATTGACCAAATGTTTAATACAAACCTGAGTATAAATCCAACATCTGTATCAACATAAACGATATGTTAATGCCAGCAACAGCGAATGGATATTCCCATGTAGCTCGATCTCCATCTTTCTTCAACAACAGCCTGTGAAAAGATGCCTTCATATTTGAATTTCCATAAAATTAGTAATAACTCATCTTTTCCGCCAAGAAAAATATCTAGGAACTGATAAATGAGAGGACATAGAGGAAGATTAAGTTCTTTCAGATTTGCATAATAGAAGATACAAAGCATACCGGATATTTCCGTGCGAAATAAAGCAGATTTTCAAGGGAAATGTAGCCACATCCTCTGTGGAAATCAGGTTATCAGAAATAATACCCTTCAAATAGAAATTTTGAGGTAATGGAAAAGTGAAGAATAACACAACTTAATTATATATGAACAAGTGATTTCATATACAATGTAGTAACTAATCAAACATTCAACCCGTTTGGATGTAAACTAAAGAGCACTTATTGGAGCTTGTCTAGTGCTTTTTCTAGTAAATAAGTTCCAATAAGTCCGTATGCAAACGGGCTCATTATCAAGTCACCATATGCATGAGTTTGGGATGCCCCAGAAAGATATTTAAAAGAATTCATAATTTGATGATCTCTCTACTCGTGCTTTAGAGTGTTTATGGCATAGATAACACAGATCTCCACAAGAAAAAGTCCAGGACAATAATTTAATCTGCAGTAATTATCTAATAAAATTGATATTAGAAGGACTATCTAACTTCTGTAAAATAAAACGGTTTGGTCTAATTGTGTCTGTAAATTAAGAAATCATTAAATATGACTATATGAGGAAAAAAGATGAGATGAAATCTCATTATATGAACCTTAATAAGCACTACAAATTACAATGGCACTGTTTTTACCATATTCAATAAGCAGCCTTTCAAATAGAAAACAAGTGACCAAAAATGTCAATGTAAGGCAAACAACTGTATACCTAAAGTCGGTTGACGGATTAGGACCTTGCCATCCCATGTCTTTCCATTGGTCAGATATCAGGCTTTCCAGAGAAACATTAGGAAAGGCACAATGCCATAAAGCTCTCAGTGATTCCTGTTGCAAGTTAATGACATTGTTAGTAAAATGTGGTGTGACCATAGCCAATTAACAACTAAAAAATTGAAGTATTCAACCATTCATATACTACAGAGACACAGAACTAACACGAGTTTTGCCGAATTTCCTATAAGCAAACTACGGACAAAAGAGAAATCAAGAAGAAAGCATGGTAGCTGCAAGAAAAACAAAATTACTTGATGGTCGAGGCAAGTTTCATCGTAAGGCACTTGCAGCCGTTCTTGAAGCCTGTGAAGTCTTTCCTCCTGACATAAACATGAAACAAGTTAAGCTCACTGAACCTGTAACAACAGTGATGAACTTGGAAAGTGGGGGAGTGCATTGCAGAGTTTGACTTGTGTACTTTTTCTTTAATGTTCCAAATTCTTTCACCTTTACTGTTTGAAAGGAACATTGTCTTGTATATATTGACAGCATAAGTCACAAGTGGCTAAAAGTATTCAACATATCACCAACTTGTGTCTTTCCCTTTACCTCAATAGAACTCAAAGGATAGTCAACAATTTTTTCACTTCGTTTAGTGCTTGTGCGGTGAAAGAATCCTCCTATCCATGATCGTGGTCCAACCATAGCATTAGCTATACACGCAACAAAATATGGATTAGCAATGGAAGGAATTTAGATGATGAATAAACTGATATAGCAATATAGGACAGAATCATCAAACTGCTGTGTTGCTTATTGTTAAAGATCATGGCATATTAAATTCCAGAACTGAAATATGTTCTTCTGATACATTCTACCGATTCACTATGCTCTGTTTGCTAATAAATAAAATAGAATGCAGAAGAGGCATGCTTTGATACTGAGTTTTGCAAAAATGTCTAGGGAAAGTAAGAAGTGAATCCTAGATAGAACAAACAAAGAAGGTCCTTATTCTCTGTTTGAAAAGGCAGAGGTTGACATGTGTATTTCACACACTTCTCAGTGTTACCATGCTCACTCAAATTCATTTAAAAACTTTAATTTAAAGAAGGATAATGTCCTCATGAAAGCTTGTAAAAATATCTGTTAAGTATATGATTAGTTTTTGCAATTTTTCACAATGTGCAGTGATCTTCTATACTCTCATTGACACATAACATCAATCAATTAGCCAACTGATTTTACATGAGATACAAAAATGTAAACAGAAGACAGAGATCAAGAAAAAAATAATCTACTCACCCAAACATCGAGTCAACTGAGTTATTAAGTGAGTGGAATTATGTGACCATTCCAACTCATTATCTTCCTTTCTGTGTCTCCAATAAATCTCATCCTCATCAACCTGCATTTCAATTTAGGAAGCATCTTTAAGCAAAGAGTAATAGCATAAAGAGAACATGAACCACTCATGAATCAACCAAAACATCTCATGCACTTAGTTGGAAGAATTATAGTACACTATCTCAAAGAGCTTAAAAAATAGCATTGGAAGAATCTTTACTTTAGTGTTTTTGTTTTACTTAACAAGAAAAAATGCTTCAAATTACTAGGGCTATAAATGTGAACAAGAAGAACAACAACAAGATTAGAGACAGATTAAACAAAATGTTAGACAACAAAGTAACATACAATTGAAACAAAAAACACTTGAAACTACATCACTTTCAAGAACTTATTGAAAACTACAATCCACCTATTATAATTTATTTAAATGCATTGTAGTTTAGGATAAAGAGGCACATTCTGAAGGATCTAATGAGATTAAGAGAGAGATATGAGAATGCTGAGCTGAATTTACTTTGAGACGAGAGGAACAAGAAGGAAAACATCGTTTCCGCTTCCTTAATCTCATGAGGATGCAATCACGCAGAAACACAAGGGACTTTCACCCTTTTTTTTAACCAAAAGCAAAATGGCAAAAAAAAAATTCCATTTTTGAAAGAAATTGGAGGGACCCATGATTGCACTCATGTGATTCCTATAATTCTTCAACCTCTCCATCATTCCTAATCTGTTTGTCCGCTGATTTTACCTGTAGCAATTACTAGAGAGAGAGAGATTAAAAACCCTAATTCCCAATTCAATTGAATGAGAAACATAATAAGAGAGCAATCAAAGCAAAAGGCATCATTTTTTTGCCTAACTTTATGCTGCAAAAAAGTTAGTGATGGAAAAAGATGAATTTTTTGAAAAAGTTGGGTGAAAAGTGGTGGTGGGTGTCCCTGCTCTGGCTATGGCTAGCATTGTTTGTTTGTTTGCTTGCTTTTCTTTCCTAGCCCACCAACTTTACATGCAAGACAAACATGATATCCTTTGTTTGTAGCATAGGTGATGAAATGTATCATGTATTGATGATATAATGTCATGTAACATTTAATAAATAGTACTATTACTACCTGCTATGTTACAAGGGTATCTAAGAAGAGGTGTCAGTGGTAATGTTGGTGGTGGTATCAATGTCTGAAAGAGAACCACTGGGACAGTAGAGGGAAGTGGTGGGGTCTGAAAGGGGATGGGACATGGGAAGTGGAATAATGGCATTTTTGTTTCTGATGGAGTTTTTTTCTGGATTGTGGAGAGGAGTTGGAGGAGGAGGAGGAAGAGTCTTGTGATTGTTTGGTTTGTGAGTCTGTTTCTGTGGCTTTGGATGCCATACATTTTCCCCAATGCTAGCCTATACCGTAGTTCTCGGTGATGGCCAGAGCAATTGGCTCTTATAGCTTTTTTTGTGATGCTAGATAGCATTTTTTTTATGCTAGTTACCATATGATAGCATGAGCATTCATGTTTTTTTTTTTTTTTACATTAGAAACATAAATTACACTGTTCATGAATTAATTTTTAAACTTTTTTATCGCAACATATAGGGGTGAACATGGGTCGGGTAGATCTAATGAATCCGTCCAACCCAATCCGATCAAATAGAAAAAATACGGGTTGGATCGGACAATTGGATTAATCGGATGAATTTTACTACAACCCAACCAAGTTTGGATCGGATTTCGGATTCAGTTCAAATTCATCCAACCCAACCCAGAATCCATACATATAATAATAATTTTTTTGTAATTTTACTCATATTTGGAGTGCTAGTGTCGGAGTGATGACTTTTGAAACTTTGAGACTTAAGTATTTGTAGTTATTTGTCATATTAGAACTTAGAGTATTTGTTCGTAGTTATTTGTTACATGTTTATATATAGTTATTTGGCATGTTGGAGACATCTATTATCTAAATTCTAAGTATCATGTCATGACATTTAGTGTTGTTTTTCACTTTTTATGTACTATTTACGTTAGATTGTTTCATGTCATTTGGTAATGAAGTTTTTTTATTTTCATGATATTTGGCTATATGTCATTTATGTGGTACTATTTCATGCTATTTGATATGACTTTTTGTGTCTTTTTCATGCTATTTAGTATTATAACATATTTAGTATTTTTTATAACTTTTTTCTGAATTTATAATAATTTTTGCAAGATTTTTTAATATTTCAGATATATTATTATTTTAATATAGTGACCCAATCAATCCATCCAACTCAATCCGAACTTCGTCGGGTTGGTTCGGATCGGGTCCGAAGAAGAAATTCGTGAAATCCAACCCAACCCAGACAATTTTGATCGGTTCGGATTTTATTTTGACAAAAAATCCATCCAACCCAACTCATGTGCACGTCATCAGCTTTTACCATTTGAGTTATGTGTCGATGATATGTTTATATCTTCCTTTTTGTGATAAGATCATTTTAACTACAACAAAATCAATGCTAAGTGCTAACAACTATATATTGAAGTTGTTTAAATTAATGTTGAACTCAACATGCTATATTAATGTCAATGTATAAAAAAATTCTTAAATCCACAATAAATAGTGACAAATTTTAACTTTTACATTTATGTTTTGAGATACATAAAATTGCGTACATTGATTATAACAACAAACCAAACATATACTCAATCCATTTCAGAATAAGTATTCATTTAGAGAAGATGCACTCATATTAAGAATTATAATAAATATAGTTAACTCTTAAAAATATATTATTTATTTTCCTAGTTTGCCCTAAAGGCGTATTTCTATGTCTTCTCATTTATTGTTCTCATAGGGGTATTATATGAAAAAAAACAATTAATGCAACCTTAAAATTATAAATGGACACTTATATTGAAACAGAGAGAGTACTAAAGAGTATCTCTATCCATGACTTTTACTTAAATTTTTTATTTTTTTATATTATTATGTATAATTCTCTATAATACATAGTATATACATTTAGGAAACATTCTAGGTCACCTAATATCTAATGTGGCATTCGATGGTTGACAATTTTTCGTTCAAATCCTATGTGTCATCCACATTTCGGGCTTAGCACCTCCCCTTTAGAATTTTTTTTTTTTTTTACATTGATGGTGAAATTTTAGAAGTTATTACCTATTACCTATTACATACTAAGTGTAAATCGCCATCAACATTAACCAAACTTAATATTTTATTTTATTTTTCTTTAAAGTTGCAACTCCATTTTTGATACATTTTTTTTGAATAATTATTCTTTGACACTTTAGAAATGAGTTAGAATTAGAAAGAGGTGGAGGAGGAGAGAAATAAAAAGAAAATAAAAAGTAAGAGAGCGAAAGTATAAGATGTGGTGTAACAAAAAAAATATAAAATGTGATAGATAATAAAAGTAAATAATAAAAATAAAAATATGTGGAATGAAGTCGAGAAAAAATGAAAGTAACAAAATATGGTATCGCCAATTAGGACTGATTTTAAAGAAAAAAAAAGAAGTATCATTGACGATTTACACTTGGTAGGTAATTAAAAAAGAGATTAATTTCTATGCACCGACGGTGTAAAAAGTTTTATATCATCATTCAATCACAACCTTCCATTTTCTATTTTAGATATTTTTAAATTTAAAATTAATTGTGAGCTAACAAATTGGAGGGATGTGATTGAATGATGGTGTAAAACTTATTTACAACGTCGGTGCATAGAAATTAATCTCATTAAAAAAACTACACAGTAAAATTACAGCCGTATTACTTGTACTAAAATATAATTTCCTCTACCTCTAGAATGCTTAAAATAATATAGTCTAATGTATGTGTCAGTACTACTGTACTACCACGTGGACATTAGTGTCCCGTGAACCTTGCTTATATCAAAATTATTGAGTCAAGAATGTTAGGCTAATAGCAATAGTTCTGATTTTTTTTTGGACTTTTAGCCCCTTAGAGCATCAGCAACAAAGAAGCTTTGTAAGTTTCTTTGTGACATGTCATTTAATGTAAAATTTCTTAACTGTTACAGAAAATGAAGTTTCTCCACGTGGCAAGCAACTTTGTTCCAAAGTTTCTTTCTAGAGAAACTTTGAGCTCTCTTCTAATTTTAATGATTAAAAAATAAAAAAAAACAAATAAAAAAGCAAATAAATAGGTAACTGGAATTACAAGAAAGTAGTGGGGGGTATATTGTGGGGTCCATTTAAGAAATTTTTTAAAATTTTTGGGTTGGAGTAAAAAGTGAGTAGAGTTTATTAAAGTGGTTTAAATGACGTGGCATTACCAAAATTTAAATTAGAAACTCTAATGAGTTTCTTGGATAATGATGGTTTAGAGCAACTCCAACGCAGGTTGCTTAACCTGGTTGGAGGAAATAAGCAACGTTGCTTATTTTTGTGCTCCATTGGAGCTTGCTGAAGTGGCGTTGCTAAAAGCTCAAAGCTAAGCAACGTTGCTTATTAAGCAACGCTAAGCAACGCTCCTTAACTTCCTGCCTGACTTAAAAAATTGTTTTTCCTCTCTCCATTCAGCAACAGAATCCAGTTAAAAGAAGAGGGAAACCCAAACCATCAACAGAATCCAGTACAAGAGGAAAGGAGAAATTTATTCAACACAAACAGAAAAAAAAATATCAAAAAGAAGAAGAAATTTATTACAAAATGAAGCTTGACATGCATCCAATAAAAAAAATACACAGCAAAAATAAAAATACACTGAAGGAACTTCCATCTGGCGGCTTGCATGTCCCATCTGGCGGAGGCCTCCACCTGAACCTCCGATCTGGCGGCTTGCAAGTAAAATACACTGAAGGAACCTCCACCTGAACCTCCGATTCGTGAAGGAAACCATGGAGGAACCTCCAATCGGCTTCGATTTGTGCCTTCTGACTTCGATCTGTGCGAAACCCATATCATGCATGCACTGATCGAAGATGAGAAGAGGGGGTGAGAAGACAATATGGGTATTTGGCGCACGACTTCGATCTGGGTTTGAGAGGAGAGGAAGAGGGCGACGGTTTTCAGAGGAGAGGAAGAGGGTGGCGGCGACTTCAGAGAAGAGGAAGAGGACGGCAGCGGTTTTCAGAGGAGAGGAAGAGGACGGCGGCGGTGAGAGTGAATGCGTTTTCAGAGGTTGGTGAGGAGAGCGTTTGACAGAGAAAGAGAACGCGTTTTGTTTATTTGGATGAGTGTTTTGAAAGCATGAGTGAAAGATGTGTCGTTTAGGGTTTTATGGGTCGTTTTGGATTTTTTTGGGTTGTTCTATATTTTTTTTTGGGTCGTTTAGTAAAATCTTATAACTGTTTGGCCCAGATTATTTAAAAAAAAAAGTCAGATGGGTCCAATGAATTCAATACCATGTTCAATTTTAAATGCTTATAAAAAAAGTTCAATTTTAAATGCTTATAAAAAAAGTCCAATTTTAAATATAGTATATTATTATAAATATTAATTAATATTTAAATTTAAGTCATGATTATGTGGAAATAAATAATATAAATATATGTGGTACAATGGGGCCCAACTAAAAGTAAAATAAGCAACCGTGACTGGAGTGAATTCTGCATGGGTTGCTTAAGAGTTGCTTAAATCCTATGTGGCAGTCTGGACCCACCAAAATAGAATTTAAGCAACCCAACAAGCAACCATGCATTGGAGATGCTCTTATATGATTAAAAAAAAGAATATTAGGGACAAAAAATATGACAGCAATATGTCAAATATTAGGAACCAATTAATCATACTTCCTTCAAAATAATATTTATGTTTTTCTGTGAACATATATATATATAATATTTGTAACTTGTAAGTAACAATCAAACTCTTTTGTTTTTTTTTGAAAAAAAAAATAGGATTTTGATTGACAAATATGCTGATCAAGTCCAAGGCAATCATACTTGAGCTTAAATAATATTGGTTCAAGTGGAGCTGTTTCAGATCCCCTCAAATATGAGATCAGTAATTTGGAGTTTACTATTTTACCTACTCAAAGGGATGAACTTTGAGTCCCCCAAATAAAATTAACTAGCAATTGTCCTTCCTCGTAAACTAAAATTGCCTTAGGGGAGTGCTTATGAAAAAAAATTGATCAGAAATATGGATTTTTTATTTAATTAAATTGATTGATATGATAAATTTTTGAAATTTAATTCTTTGACAGTCAATTTTTTTTTTACCCTATCAGTGCATTAAAATTAAACTATTTTAAAAATATATGCAACGTTAGTGTAAATTTAATTTACAGAGACATCTAATTGATTTCTGATAAATTCGAAAATGAATTTTTATTTTAATTAAAGTTTAAATGAATGTAATTATTCTTTCATAATATAATTGGATGTCATTATAAAATTTATTTACATTGATAGCGCATCATAATTAGAGAAAATAGGAGATGCACTGACAGTGTAAACTTGTTTTACACATGCACCCAATTGATTTCCGCCACATCAGCAATTTATAAATTTACTAATTAAAATTAAAAAGATTTGTAACTACTTAGTCTTATGTGGCATAATGTGATTGGACGTCAGTGTAAAACTTCTTTACACTGACAGTGCATAATTAATCTTTTAAATTTCATCTTCATCCAAAAGTGGTAGATTCAAGGGGAAATATTTCAATGAAAGAATTATCATTTCTAATGTTTTAAAACTCTATTTTAAATTTTCAGTAACAACAATTAAAGTATATTTATTTTAAATTCAACATAAAAAAATATTTTAAATCTCACTCTAAACTTAACAAGATGTATAAGTTATTTTCTCTCTCCTAAGTTAAACTGAATTAAAATTCAATAAGTTTTTGCTCATACTTTACTCCCACCATGCATAGAGTGAAAGGAAGAAAAGTCAGAAAAATGAATCAGAAAAGGAAGAAAAGTGTTGTGATAAAAAAAAAATACATGAAGAAAAAATGTGTGAAAATGAAACGAAAGAGATATAAGTCAAAACTTATTAAAATTCCTCACATCCTTATCACGCCCTTGAAAGGTGTGTTTGGTTCAACAGATGGGGGATGAGAAATATTTGAATGGAGGGGAGGAGAAGAGAAGAGATAAAATATTAGAGGTTTTAATTGCAATCATGCACGGTTTAGAGAATGAGACATCACGATAGTGAAAGTGAGGGAAAATAAAGTTTACTATTGTCCTTTATTAGAAATCATTTTTTATATGTTTTTTTTTCCATAAAAATATAAGTCATTTTACAATATTTATAAAATACTAATTATTTTTTTCATCTCTACTCTTACGCAAAACGAACTAGCAAGAGATTGAGTTGTTGGAACAATGGTTCACACATTCGTTTCTTATTGGGTACAAGATCGAAAAAAGAATGCATTGGATGGATGCCCGAGCATTGAGAAGGAAGGGCATTAAAAGATTTTTTTCGCTTTTCAAAATTTTGCTTTATTTTTAAGACCACTATCATCTAAAGATAGATGAAATTTTTCAATGCGGGTAATTTAATTTTTTTTAAGGAGAATTACAAATTTATCGATACTAAGTAATTGTGACTTATAATAAGAGACAAAGTGAGTACTTAATTGGTTAATGAGCAAAGAAGAGACATTTTAAAATAAACTTACTTTTTTTGTTAGACTTGGAATACTTAAACACAAACAATGAGTCATAAAAACTTTGCATTGGAGATGCTCTAACACAAACATTTTTTTAAAAAGAATGATATTTTTATCTAACGAAATATTTTCCCTCCAATTCCCTTACTTTTGGAGGGAGACAAATAAGTTATTAGAGATTTTTGAGTCTCTCCTTTCACTCCAATTCCGCTTTTCTCTTCTAGGGTCCATCTCCTCTAAAAAGAGATAGTATAATTTAGAGAAATTGAAATAAGTGATTATAATCATTAATCAAAATAAGTGATTTTAATACACCCTTGAAACTCATAAGTCTCAATCTGCGTCTGCGAACGAAGCAGGAACAACACAGCATGAACCCTTTGGTCTCAAGCTATGAGAGTGTGAGTCGTAAAGCACATTCCATTTCTTTGCATCTTTGGTTTCAAACTTTCAATCTCTTACTTGCCCTTACTTTGGTGTTTTGATCCCTTAGTGTGTGACTTTCATTTTCATGCATCTCTTGGTTGTTGAGTAAATTGTGTGAACCAAATGTGTGTTCATGAACTGCACGCTAGGTGTTTGATAAAATTACTAACTCGTGCATAACCCTGTTTTTAGCGTAAGGTTAAGGTTTTATTAAGTAAGATGAATGATGCATCCTGCCACGAGATTGACTAGTCGAGGCCGCTTAGGTGGGGATGATTATAATATTGATTGAGGCTGGGAATTGGGGTTGTTGTCGCCACTCACCGGCACTTTCATTCAAGCCAATAATTGTTGGAGCCTCTATCTCTTTGTGAACCAAATTTAAGGGAACTAGTATTTGATGTTGATGTATATCATTGCTGGATGCCACTGTCATTTCTAGTGGTTTATGAGATTACTTTTCTGCTTGAACTTTGAATATTCTGTCTTCAAGGGTATCGGCCAAGGGGAAATAGTGAGCAGCAGTGCGCCTTCGGTGTTCTCAACATATGTTTTCATTGTTTTATATGATAGCACTTTTTAATGGGATTTAACTGATAGAAGCATTGCATTTATTTATGTGTTAGGTTGTCATACAAATACAATAAGCTGACTGCTGGAGCTGTATTTTATGCAATGGCAAAATATGCTTTCGACAGGCCCCATAATTGAGCTAGTGAGCTTTACTCCTTCTCTCTATTGCTACCTGATCTTAATAATATTTTCCATTCGTTTTCTAATAAGGCATTTATTTCTTATTAGATAATTTCCATAATTTAGTTTAGAACTAGAAACCTATTTCGAAAACTGGGAATCTTGGGACACTTGTCAGAGCTACCAAGTTACTGAATATGCAGAATGAGATAAATGAATAAATTGGAGGCTTGAGTGAGGCAAGTGATGAGTCAAATGGAAGATAATGCAATTAAAAGAGGTGCAGGAAGACTTACCAAAACATTAAATAAATCATTGAAAAGAATTGGCACTATATGGTTTTACTAAAAAAAGTTTTTGATTGATTCCAATGGGTATACTTAATGGTTGCATAATGATTGATTTGCCTGGGATGATTTTTTCAGACTGTTTGATTAAGAATGGTCAGGAACTCAGGATGTACTTAAACAATGGAAAAGGGTTCTTACATCCTATATGTAGAAGAACAGTTGCATCTATCAATTCTTTCCTCTTTACATGTTTAAGTTTTTCACTTTCATTTGTGTAGCATGCATGTTCAGGTTAGCTTAAGTTTGAACTTGATTGCTTTAACAGGTAGGTTTTTGACCATTAGTGTTTAACAATGAGAGAGAAAGGAAGAAAAATGTGACACACCAATTCAAATCCATTAACAGCAATAGATCCTTCATACACCCTATGTAACAATATGATGGAACCATAGGTAGCCCATGGATCATAGCTGTAGGTGGTGGGTGTTTTATTCAAATTATGATACAGAAACCAGAAAAGGAGCAGTTTGCCTTGGCTAACAAAACTCCCAGGAAAGCCACACAGAACACCAGAGACCATATCGCTGTTAATCATTAATCACACAAAGCCACAATTAGTTATTCAGATTGGAAATGCCTCAATGATGGATGGCAGGGCATTGATCTTGATGATGTTGTAACGAGGGAATCCTGTTTCTTTAAATAGATATTGCCAGTTCTCTTCAGTCCTTTCTTTCCCACCAGAGTTGTGTGCGAGCAGCATCATGTCAAATGCATGGCCAGTGTCAGAAAATGGTTCATTCCCTTCAGGCTGCAAAACATGATCCACAATGATGACCTTTCCAGTCTTCTCTGGTATTGCCTCTCTGCAGTTCTTCAAAATCTTGATGCAATGCTCATCGCTCCAGTCATGAAGAATCCACTGCAATTCACCAAAAGAAATATTTGAAAGTGTTAGATGCCCACCGATATTCTAAATTTATCAAAGATCATTTTCATAATGTTTACAAGCAAAATGTTATCAGCCAATATCCCAGAATCTTAAGTACCAGCAATGAAATAGTTTTGGATACCTTCATGTAAATAGCATCAGCATTAGGAACAGAGACGAACATGTCTCCTCCAACATGGGTGATTCCATCGTAGGGTGGTGCTGTGGCGACCACATGAGGCAAGTCAAAGTTAATGGCTTTGATGTGAGGGTAGGCTCTGACAATCTCAGAGAGAGATCCTCCAATACCACCTCCAACATCAACCAATGATTCAATCTGGTTGAACCCATCCTTGTACCCAGAGATAACAGCCCTGGACACAATCCTAGCCGTGCAGACCATACCCTCATTGAATAACCTGTTGTACTCTTCATCTAAACCTGTCATCTCAAATTGATCATGGCCATGGCACCTAAAAAAGGGAGTGCCATTTTCCTTGCCTTCCCTGACAGTGTCACTAATGTAGTGAGCAGGGTTCAAGTGAATAGGGTGGTTCTCTAGCAGCAACATGGGTGCTAAGGTCAATTTTGTGTCCCTTAGGATCCATTTTGAAGCCCGTGTTAAGCCATAGAGCGTCTCTCCACTCTCTGACTTCTCTGCACTGAAGATCTTTCTTCTCACCATCACTCTCATCAATCTTTCTAGCAATTTGACATCTGGGGAGGGTGCATCTTCAATGTTGGCAGCAATTTGGGACAGGGAAAGTGGTTTGCCAAAACGGTCTATGATGTCAGCTACGCGCAGCTCTATAATACTTTTCAGAGCAACAGAGTCTGTGAATGCACACATGTACCTCCATATTTCAACTTGTCCAAGCAATGATTCTTCCTCCTCCTTGCTCACACCCTGAGAATAAAATTGATATTGGAACGAAATAGATATATGAGAATCATAAGCCCAGAAAAATGGACAAAACTATTTACATGAACATTGAAATTTGCAAGTGCAAATACTTAATTTGATAGGTTTATAACTGTATATTTTTCTGGTCTAACACAGATATCTTAATGGGAGATAATCTTGGTCGATCCAAGAAAAAAATGGTTTATTTGAGATCTTACTTAAAGGAAATCAGGTATGTATCATTTGAACTAAGTGAACTAATTAAGCATGATAAATATACTCCGTATTATATAAATCTGGGCATGTTAACCTTGTAAAATGGGTCTAAATTGAACTAATTTATGTTCCCTCCATTTCAAGAAACGTAAGTTCACAGTGGAATGGCTTCAATTAAATTATGTGGCAGAGATACGATGAAAAAATGTGTCTCAAATAAAATGCATTAGTATGAAATAGCACGTATTGAGAACTAGTTGGCTCGCATTTCTTTTGCAAATTGAGCTAGAACTATTTCATGTTGTGCGTTTTTATAGATTTAAGATGCATTTGTGTTTGATTAGCTAAATTAATTTTTTATGTACTAATTGAAATAGAGATTAAACAAAACAGTGAAATAGATATTTTTGTCCTTCTCATGATGTGTCATTAATGAAACTATTAAGAAAATGTATGAAAAAGATATATCATTACTCATGCCATAAGAATATTTCCTCACATCCTTGTCATGTGTGCACTTAGGGATGACAATTTTGCCCAAACCCATGGGTATCCGCCCGAACCCGATCCGATTTAAATGGTAAAATCCGAGTTGACTGGATTTGGGTTTGGGTTTGGTAATAGTTAAATCCGTGCCCATACCCGCCCAAACCCGAACCCAAAGATACCCGAAACATAAAATTACAAAAAAACCCTCATACATATATATATTTATAAACTTTGTTCTTAATGTTTGATGATTATTTGTACTTTTGTATGTTTGAGAAAGTAAACTCTAAACTATTGTTGTCTCACTTTTGTGATAGATGAAGATGATGAATAGTATTTGTTTTTTCTTTCTTTCAATGAAAGTAGGTTCTGGATCGGGTTGCTATTTTATGTAACTAATAGGTTTGAGTTTGGGTTTCGGGTAAATTCGAAACCCAATGGATTTGGGCATGAATTTCATTTTATCGCCCAAGAGGGTTTGTATTTGGATTTGGGTTTGGGTTCTAGGATTTGAGTTTGGGTTTGGTAATTGTAAAACCCGTGCCCGATCCTACCCGTTGCCAATCTAAAAATATAGTTTAATCTAATATCCTAGGCAACTTATGTTGTGCCACGTAGTGTCAAGGGAAAACATATTGGTATGTCATGCATGCTCTACGGTGTGAAATACAAATGAAGTAGTTACATTTATCATTTTGTATGTGTCAATAATTTCATCAATAAATATATGAACAAGATATAGTATTACTCGTACTACATTTCGAAAAAAGTATTACTCGTACTAAAATAAATTTTGTCACTCCATTTCTATAATAATAAAATCTAATTCAAATAAATGTTTGGTTTGGATCAAATCAGGCTATGTTTTTTAGAAGAGGCTAAGAAACAAAACTAGAAAAAGAAGAGAAAACACCCGAGACGAAACAAAGGTCAAGCGAAACTAGTTCTTATCGCATTCGCCAATGGAAGCGGAGTAATGGTTGTCACGGGGATCCAAGGCGAGAAGAAAATCTCTCGCCTGCTGAGCTTCCACTTCGGTCAAGAAATTTGCACCTGCATTCCCCTCCCTAAGTTTGCATTATCATTTTACTAATTATATTTACTATTTTTAAATTTCTTTTACATAAATCTTATCAAGTTCATTGGCTTGGAACTTCCTCACCTAACCCACAATGTTTTGTTATGCATTAAATTTGCTTTCACTTGATAACCATATCTAACTTGTTATTTTTATAGTGTGGGTTTACAAACTAGACATATGTACGAGTGAGGGTACAATTTCAAACATCAGGAAAGTCATATGTCTCGAGAGACTGTCACCGTTTCTCGATCGAGATTACACCGATTAAAAGAAATGAGTCAGATTAATTTTTTTGGCTCAATATAAGTACTTTAAAAAGGGGTTCACGTGAGCTATAGATCCTGTTGCAAGTGCGAAAAAAAGCTACACCACCTGAAAACATTATTATTAGGAAAACCAAACCGGTCATGTTGATCCGATCGTTGAATAGAAATTCAGTCAAGTGATCAATTCATTTGATGAAAAAACTACGGTAAATTTCAAAATAGATGAGAACCAATAGAATCGGACCGTAACAGGCGAAGACATATTTTTGAACGAGTATATTGCAAAAAAAAACATTACTATATATTTTTAATTTGATAAAATGTATTTTATTCAAATAAAAGCCTAATTTAAAATTTAATTTGACTTAATTTTCTAACATTTCATTTTAATTAATTATTTGATATATTAGTTTAAAAAAAATTGATATATTATATAATATTAAAATAAATACTTAATATTACTAGTTCGATCTTAATTAAACTATCAATCATGAACCAATATCTTTGCGGATTCAATAGCTGGTCAATTTTTTTTAGAACATCATTAGAATATTATTTCGACAAATATTTTCATCCTCCATTAATGATATTTTTATCCTTGATACAAGTCACTTTTACAGGAGTTTTTTTTTATACTACTATCAATCAAAATTAGAAAACTCAAACCAAGACAAAGAAATAAAATGATATGTTAATATGTATTTAAAATCAAATTAGATGATAATATATTTAACAATATAAAAAATTTATTTATTAATTTAAAAGATTTTTTTTTGTTTCGCAAGGTATCTCACAACCGATAGACAGACGACAACCATGAAACTAATTTTTCGAGGTTTGTAGATCACATTAAATGAGGAAGTCTCTCCTAACTTTTATTAACTTAAAGTTAGAACGGTTGAAAAAGTGGTTGCACAAAGTTTATATTATAAAATATTTGCACTTATATAATAAGTTTATGAAAAGTGGTTGCACAAATTTTACAATATATAAAAGATATGATTATCTAACTTATCCTATTAACCACATAATCAAATATCATTTATAGAAAAAGTGAATTGGGTACTACACCAAATTTTCACCAGAATTTTTTGAAGAAGTGATTCTATAAACATATGATTGTTGTTGACATCCAATTCACATACATGTTAGTGAGCTGTATGTCTAATCATCATTTACCTTTTAAACATACTTTTGGTTCGCCTTCAATGTACTTATAATCTCATGAGGTAAGTTGTTAGACTACCCCATGAAACATGAACTTACATACCCTGTCAGTCTGATCTGGTTTTCACTGGTTTAGCTATCTTAGAGCACTTACAGACTTAAACAAGGTTAAATAATTAATCAAAATTCTATTCTTTTTTTCTTATGGCAATTGATATTTTTTCAGAAGTTATTTAAAAGTAAAAATAAATTGATCCAAACACAGACACAGTCTAATTAAGATTCTACAGTGCTTTTGCCGTCTCTGTTATAAAAAAAATTATACTTAGTTGTCAATCACATGCAGATGTAAGCAATAATACATACGGATCAAAAACCTCCAAAGTCAACACTTATAATTTCATCAATTGCAGATTTTTTTTTCTATTACCACTTTACATAATCACCAATATAAGCTAATTGTAACCATAAAAAACTGAAGTCACAGTTATTTATTTTTTGTTTTTTGAATTCCATTTCCTGTAGAGTTTCTCAAAACTCCTTATTCTCTCAGAAGCTGTCTAGCCAGAGAACCATGGAACCCGAACTTTATCCAAACTGTGAAGGCAGGGGTATAGTGTTGGTCCAGTGTACCAAACTGGAATAACAAAACCTCATATATTCAAAGTTTAGATCACTTAATAATCAAACTGCAAATAACATGCCAATAAATCAATCAAATTTCAAGATCAATTGTAATAAAGCTAAATCCATTTTTATATGTAACAATGCATAAAATGGTCACAAATTTAATCAAACATGGCTATGTACACAATATTGTTCCTAAGCTTTTACATATTCTTTAGGTTTACACTTGATTTTGGCATCATATCAGCATGTTTAAGACCAACTTATAACCAATTATTTACTCAAGTCTCATTATTAAGATTGGTTATTTGAGTGTTAACCATGCTACTCACCTTGAAGGCCAAAGGGGGGGAGTGTTTGGAAAGAACAGTCTCCATGATTTGTGGGAATTCTATACTAAGAATAAGACGCGTGTTCAGAACAGAAGAACCTTTTGTTTTACCAAAAGCAACTTGCTCCCCTCAGAGTTGGTTGCTTCTGTGCAGCTTGCTTGCAAATGATCGGTTAATAAAGATGAAGAGGTAGCATGACGTGTATGGTGGATTGGTGAGTTTAACATACGTGTGCGGTTGAGATTGGAAAAACAAAATTCTATGATGGTGAAAGTGAATTATTTATGTCGACATGATAATGTGATGGATGAGTGTGTGGTGCATATTAGAAACCATTAAAGCATGTGTTCTGCTTTTGAGCTACTACTTTGGTACTGAGAGGAGATATTGAACATGAATCGCAGCTCTGGTGAATTTGAACCATGATTCATCTGACACGTACGAATTTTGGAAAGTGAATGAATCCAATGGGATACATCTAATGAAGAACATTAGTATAATTTTGTATCATTAGTTCTCCAATGAACAAGAAGATGATCTGATTGCAGGGTCATGTTTAAAGAAAAAACTAATTAGCATAGCTAATGACAAACATGGGGTCACATCGCCAATTTTCTGCACCGTTTGAATATTGACACGTTAACACAAATGTACATTTGCAAAAAAGTAATCCTTCAATAATTGAGATAGAAATTGGTGTTGGAAAAGTCTTTCTGCTAAGCCACTAACAGGTACTGCTACCTAATGTAAGAAAGGATTCATCTCTCCTCTCTATTTGATTCTCCTTCATTGTTCCTCTAATTGAAGAGTGATACTTCAACAATGAAAACTTGTAACTGAGGAGAATATCGCAGTTTCATAGTAAATATTTTTTTTATGTTGAAAGATCAGGAAAGAAAGATATTAAATCAGAGGTGATTTCAATCCATGCAGTAAAATAGGGGCAAGGATGAGGATGACTTCATATAACATTACTTTCTTTTTTTAGTCAAAGCAAAACAATAGTTTGAGGGATACAATTCCTCAACAAATTGTTGTATAGAAATGTTTTAGAATTTAGATTAAGTCTAACTCTACCCCAAAAGCCACCTTAGAGATGAGGGCTGCAACTATTTGGTCATATTTCTAGTCAATGTGAACCTTCTTAGATGTGTTGAAGTCAATATCTCAGAGGTGTAACACTGTATACGTGGCCAAAACATATAGCACAAATTCTCTTGTGTGTGTATCATAAAACTATACAACTTCTATGGAATTATACCAGAAATTAGTTGGTAGATTGGACCAACCAAGCCCATCCCAGTTGGGCCCAGCCCATCTTTTCTGTATGCATAAAGTCAATTTCAGAATGGCAGAGTCAGCCTGTTACTAACAGGGCCTTAGGGCCTCAATCCATAGTTCTATACGTATCAGCATCAGCAAGAAGTAGTTAACTTTCGCGAAAAGATAATAGATCTACTCAACTAACCCCAGGTTTTAGACCCAAAATAAAAAACATATGGTTTGTATTCAGCATATCACTATGTGAAGAGGGTGAGAAAAATCAGTGCTTGAAGGGAAATGAAGGTTGATTTTTCAGCAAGTAGAATCTCTTGAGATGCTTCATAAATCAATGGGAATAAGACTTAGTTAACAAAAAGATCTGCCATGATTATAACTAGTATGGAAGAGGAAACTTGTATGAATGAAATAAAATTTGGAAAAAAGCTACAACCAACACAAACAAACAATATGCAATGAGATTTTAATAATTATGTGTCCTGCAATCCAGCTATATGTGTGTGTGTGTGTATAACTAGTTTCCATCTTGAATCTCAGCCTGATGAAACTTTAACTTCAACGAGTTTTTAGTCTTTCATTTGGAACAAAGACCTCAAAGGGCATAATAAAATGTAAATAAAGTGATTTTTTAAATTTTCCTTTTCATATCCAAGACTTGAACCTAAGGGCCCAAGATAAAGTGAAAGGAGTTGCAAACACAAACCTCGGCCCGGACATGTCATGACAGCATGCATCATCATGTTGCTATTTACACACCACACTTAGCATCATGTAAAACAAAAATAGCAAAGGAAGAAAACAAAGTATGTGATGTGCTCATGGTCAAATCAACACTTTCAGCAGAAAACTTAAACAGATCATGAACCACAAAGAAGAATCATAGTTGGACATAACAGTAAAGTTATTGTTCACCTTTGTTAGCATACCAAAGATTCCCCCCCCCCCCCCCCCCCCTCTTCTTGAGGTCTCAAAACCAACAATTGCATTAGCTACTGCCACCATGAACATGAGGAAATTCTAGTAAAACAACAGTAAACAAATGAACAAAAACATGAACAAACTAGTCATATTTCAAGATGAAGCTACCCAGCTAGACTCCAAGATGGAACCATGGTTGAGATTTGAGAATGTGCCATAAAAGAAAAATCAGAGAATAACAAATATATAAGTTTCATAACATTTAGTCGAGGCCCTCAACTAAATGTAATGAAGCTTATATATTTGCTATCACTACTACACTACATTTAGTTGAGGGTTCATTCTCTGAGCAGAGAGTATATATGTAGAAAATTTTCATGAGATAATTAGTCTCATGACAGGCGGACAGATGATGATACCTTGTTAATTCCAAAAGAGCAGCAAATATATAGGCTTCAGAGCAGGCTCTGCATAAGCCATGTTTTCCTCTGAGGCAAGAGATTCACTCACACACCCAACAAGGAGAAAGTGGCATTCCTCCTCCTATGTACATGTTTCGACACCCATTTGAATTTAATGGAGACAGACACAACAAAGTTGAAGTAGTAGATACCTGTAAGGCACGAAATGGCACCTAAATGTCAATCTTTTCAGCGCAACCAAATTGAGTGAGTTAGTGACAGCCAACCAGGAATTTAACTCGACAACTGTAATGTGATGTGCCAGGTTTTGAGACTTTCATTTTAGGATCCACGCCAGCATGCGTTGTCAACTTGCTTGTGTCCAGGATAAGATATCTTTTAGGCGAATAACTTCTCTTGAAATTTCACATCATTTTGTCGGATTAAAATTACGTACATCTCTATCTCTATCTCTATCTCTATCTCTTCCATTACACTATTATAGTATTACTATTAAATAAACCATGCCCATCCTGATTTTTATATACTCAAAAGAGTAGTACACTACCAATTAGGACTATTGGGGTATATCTCGTATGAGTGATTACACAAATTTAAACCATGTAAAAATCATTTGTTGAAAGTGACTCTCATGTTACAAGGTCTAATTTGAACAATTGCTTTCAAAAAACAGTTGTCCAAATTACATTTTGTAACACTTATCTATAAAGCATTGTCAACTAGTATTACACATAACAAATATAATTTACACAGTTAAAAACAAAGTAAAAATTATCACAATGTAAACAAATTTTATTTTATTTTCATCTTTCTCGAGTATTATATATCACATTTATTATTTTAAATTTTTATTTCTAGTGTAATTTAAATTGAAAAAAAAGCATAACTAATTAACTTTATAAAATTTTAATATGGAATTTATCCTTTCCTATCTTTTGTGTCGCCAATCATTAGCTTTTCATTCACGCACATCGCCATAGCCACAAAGCTTGTGGTCAAGCATGGGGCTCCATTCTTAATCAAATTTCAAAAGAACCATAGTTTTTTTTTCTTGTCCGCGACCAAACCAACTATAGTTGACAAACAGACGTAAAAAGAAAAGACAAAGTGGATAGCGCACTTGAGAGGGTAAAGACGGTAATCCAATTATGCTTAGGATAACTTTGATCAAGTTGCAACTAGCTATTCAAATGAAGTGATTGTCATAGATACTTCGTGAAAGATGTACCAAAAAAGAGTAACCTATCATGTACCAAAGAGAAAGATACTTCACCAAGAAACAGGTACAGCTTTGTCAAGTAGGTATCTTCTACCCTTAATTTCCTAATCCTGGTTACTGTTCACGGGGCCATTTTTTTTTTTGGGACAACTTCTCTTTCCAATGGCCCATGTGGATGATGGCCCATGTTGTCACACAATTGCATCATGCCCAACCTCAGAGCCGACTCTCTCAGCATCTCCGTCATCATGCAGCCGTTTGCTCTGCCCTCTGTGCTCCTTCTCTACTTCTCCTTTCTTTACTTCTCAACCAGGGACGGACCCACTCACACAGTGGTGTGGGAAAATGATTCCACGTGATTTACAGATTTTCTTTTAATACTAGTATGCATTTCTAAATTCTATACAAAGTTGCCCCCATAACTTTTTCATTATATTGAAAATGCCCCCAAGTTATAGATCAAGCCACTCTAACGGCCCAGTGCTCTAACAAGAAACTGTCAAGCTAAGCCCAACCCATTTTCTTCTCTATCGAATGCACATGCATGCTTTATTTTTTAGATAAATAAAGTCTTTGTTTACATTACTATCATATTCTTCTGCTTAAACATCTTTATTTTTTTACAATAAAGTGATCAACATATCTATTAAATAGAAATTCCTTTTTTAAAAAATAAATATAGATTTTTAAGATTACTTTCTTGCTGTGCTATGAATTTTATCACTTTTTTTTTCTGGGTACCATGTATGTGTTATGTGACCTTTTCTTTTTATATTACTTTTATTTACTTCCATTTCACTTTTTTAAAATGTAGTCACATTTTTTTCAAATATAATGGCATTACAATTAATTTATTTTATATTTTTATTCACTTATATATATATACATTTATATTAAAATAAATGTATTCAGTATTTTATTATAACGTAAATCTTTTAAATATTTTTCCATGGGCCTGGTAACCCAGGGACGGATCCATGTAGCTAGCTTATAGCGGAAATTGCCCCACAATTTTTTTTTGATTGATGTTATATAGATATATATATATATATATATATATTGTTTACGTTAAACATTTTATATTTTATTACTTCTTATTTATAAGTATGTGTGTTTTCAACACCACATCATAAATAAGTGGTTGAGTTTCGATTCATAAATATATTGTGAAATTGCCCCCCCCCCCCCGACTCAAGTTCTGGATCCGTCACTGTTCTCAACCCATGTTGTCACACAATTGCATCATCCCCATTCCAGAGTCGACTCTCTCAGCATTTCCGTCATCATGCAGCCGTTTGCTCTGCCCTTTGTGCTCCTTCTCTACTTCTCCTTCTTTACTTCTCAATTAGGTTGCCTTCAGGCTCGAATGTTGGCCTACGGATTACGTATTTTACCTCTCTGTGACGTGGTTCTCAGCAGATGCCCAAAGTATTCCTGAAGAAAGGTTTTTTGTCTGTGTATGCAATCAGCAACTGCGTGGGTTCATACTCCCCAAGGCCCTTCGTCATCTTCCCTCATGCTACCATTAACAGCTGTGTAGGTTGCTTTACAGATGGATCACAAATTACAGATACAGATGGAGGCTCTTACTATACGGTAAGCTAGAATTTCCCCCTATAAATTCACCATCCACCAAGTGTATTTTCTTGTGCTTCATTCTGTGCTTTGAACTGAATTAGAGATAGAGATAGAGCTAGAGAAGAGGTAGGGATGGCTGGGCGTTTGAATCAACTAAGTAGCTTACGTTCGGGTAAAAGTAATGGAAGTATTAGGGTTAGGATCATTCGTATGTGGGAAAGTTGCCCAGTGAATCTACCAATGAAGCCATATTCACTTCACATTGTGCTAATTGATTCTGAGGTTTTGCACCAACTTCGTTTAGATTTTCCTTATGTCCATGTCTATGTCTATGTCTATTTATGCCTGCTTATTTGGTTCCTTACTTAATTTATGTTGCTGTTGTAGATTGATCATTGAGGGGGACTGTTTCTTTCTTTTTTTGCTCCTTCAATATGTCAGTCCTTTTGATTCATTGATGTTGCGTAGCTTTTATCCTAAGGGGCTAGGTTGTTTTAAAGGGATTTGTAGTTATGCCCCCTGTTATCTGCTTTTGTTTCTGGTTTCCCTGTTTTGTGTTTTGTTTGCTTTTCTTTTTTGCTCTTGTGATGCTGGTTACTTGTGTGTTTTTAGGCAGCCTTACTTTACCTACCTTGAGAAGGTTGTTCTCAAGCTTTCTTTGTCCTTCAATAAAACTGTTTCGCTTTCTAAAAAAAACATTGAGTGCTTAGTTGAAGTAGATTCTAAAAAAATATTGAGCACTTAGTTGACAAACACAGTTTATGATATGATGGATGATTATTAATTATCTGTCCATGAAAAAAACAACTTTTACTCAATTATTCATTTGGTAAATATTGCAGTGGATAATGCTTTATCAAAGTGTGGTTGTCTTGATTCTGATTGTGCAGTTCATGTGACTACCATATATTGATAAATTTTCATAGCATTTATCACATGGTGTGATTTCCTTTTAGACCATGAACAAAAGAAATCTGTCAATCCACCCTACATCTTAAAATCTGTATATAGTTTCATTGATCTATTAATGCAGTGAGTTGAACTTGGATGATTTTATTGAATTTTCCATTTTTGTTTGCTTATAGAATGCAGGTTGAGTATTATCCACAACTGATTATTTTTTGGGAACTCCTAGATATTTTTTGATCAAGCCATCCTACACGAGTGCATTGCCAAGGTCCTGATGTGGGTAATTAATACAGGTAGTGAGAGTACTTATGCCACCTGTAATTTCTTGTGATCATCCTCCATATCCAACTTTGCACTATGTTTTATCATTTTTAGGAAGCAGGACACAAGCTGGAAACACTTCAGCAACAAATGTTATAGGTAATAACAATAGAAATTTCCTCAATCTACAACTCTTCCAGTGATTCATATCGGGTAGATGTACTTGATTTCAACTCTTATGTGTCTTCTTTAAATTGTGTAACTTATTTTGAATGCTAATTACATTATTTTTGTCGCTTAATTTTTGCCATAATGCCTTTTGTTTAGAATGTGTTGCTTCTGGCCACTTTCATATTAGTAAAACAAGAGATGTAAAATCTGATTTGAAAAGGTAGTAGATAGGTGCTGACCAAGATAACCATTAATATCTCCTCCAAATTGAAGAGAAGTTTATAAGAATTTTGGCATTTGTAGGCCATTAAATTGTTAGCTTGTGTAGGCAGGAAATTATATATTAAAAAGGATAGAAGTAGTTATTGAGGCATTACTTGGAGATTGAGTTAGTCATCACTGGCATAATGGAATCAGTCAATGAAATAATGGAATCAACTGTGGCTGGGGCTAATGTATATCGTCTTACTTGGGAAAAGAAAATGAGTTAGTCAATCGCATAATGGAATCAACTGTTGGTCAGTAGTGGTGCTCTATTGTTTAATAGTTTTGATTATAGTCTAATTTTTTAGTATAGGTACTCAGCTCATTTTACATGTTCTGTTTTTGAAAGAATTGATGTTTCAGTGAAAAAACCTAGTCCTTTATATTCTATGCAAATTAATTTGGTTTCAGTAATCTAATATTATTCATTTCTTTTTTATGTAAACTGACCATGTTTGCATAAAAAAGAAGAAAAAATTGATGATAGCCAAAAGTTTAATTGTTACATTGAGATTAAAAGGATAGACCCTTAGGAGAATTCATTCTCCATTTATAAGTTTATCTATGAGTTCACCTTTCTTTTAGTTCTTTCTTCAACCAATCTTTCGTCTTCATTTTCTGGGATTCGAACATCATCACTGTCCTAATCGAATTACAGTTGTCCCTGGCAGCTTCTAAATGAGTTTTAACATAATGCAGTTATAAGCTAAAAGTTCCTGTACATGATTTCATTACCAAAAATATTTTATGTTACACACTACAATAACAAGTTAATTGCTCAGTGTGCTAAGCGCATGCACATAATTAGAACCCTGTTTGTCTTATATTCAATTCATGAAAATGTCAAGCTCTGTCATAAATTTCTCTTATGCCTCAGTTTTTCACCAAGACTTCTTTCAACATGGACAGTTTATAGAAGGAGATCACCTTTGTTTCAGGAGCTAATATGTACTTTTATCTTTTTAATATTTTTTATATGATGCTTTATGTTCTATAAGATTCACCCTCACTATATTCCACTATTAAACAGTATATGACATTACTTTTGTTTCATATTTATCTTGGTTTCATCTGCTTTTGAGACTTTGAATGTCCAGGTGTTTAATGAAACTTCATTTTCAATCTCTTTAACAGGTCAAGTTCAAAATTGTATCATGTTTATGTTTTTTCAATAGGCTTAATTGCACATTTGCTCCCTCATCTTTCACAATTGTGCGAAGTCACTCCCCCATGTTTAAAATGAGCAGATTCCCTCCCTCATGTTTCAATTTGTGCAGCCGTTAGCTTCCCATCCAATTTCTAACGGAGTTGTTATTTTCACCTCTTCCTTTTACTAACCACACCCCTCAATCAGAAATAAAAATAAAGAAAAAAATAAAAAAAATAAGTTAAAAACAGAAAAGAATATTTTTATAAAAGAAGAAAAAAACTAAATTCATCTTCATCTCCTCCCCATGATCTTCATCTTCTTCATGGTAAAAAAACCCAGAAAAATAAAACTTAAAAATAAAACCCCACTCTTCCATCAAAATCTAACAAGTCACAATCCCAAATTCCAGATCTGACAAGTCATCACATTGCTCAGGTTTTCATCTTCATCCATGAAGCAAGAAAAGGGAAGCAAGGAGAGTAACAAGATTTTCGGTTTTGCTGGGTGAAGAAGATGAAATTTGGGGTGGGTAGATGGTGGTGGTGTGTGGGTTTGTAGGTTGCGAGGTGGGTTGGGATGGGTTTCGGTTTTGCTGGCTGAAGAAGATGATATTTGGGGTGGGTTGGTGGTGGTGGTGCGTGAGTTTTCTTTTCCCCCTTTATACTGGATTTTGGTGGTGCGTGGGTTTAAATGTCTACCATACAAATGCAAATCTGGTGGTGGTGCATGGGTTTGCATTTCTCACCTAACAGTGTTGATGTTGCTGTTTTGTTTCTGTTTTGATTGTATGTTATATCTTTTGTTTTTTTTTTAAAGTGGGTTTAAATTGCTTTTATCAAGATTTATTGGGTTTATGATTTGAGGATTTTTGGATGGTGTTGTTTGCTACTTTTTATGAAGATGAGAAGATGATAGAAGAATGATGAAGATTTTAAAGATAGAGCAAGAAGATGAATAAATCTGGAAAAGAAATTGAGGTTTGAATTTTTTGGATTGAAGAACTTTGAATTTCTGGAATTTTTTTAAAAAAGATGAAGATGATGATGATGGAAGAAGATGAAGTTGTGTATGAATATTTATGGATTTTCAGAAATAGTTAGTTTTTGAAGATAGAAATTTATAATTTAGTGTAGGTGGTGCAGATAGTATAAAGGGAGGGTGAAAATAGCAACTGTCGTTAGTAATTGGATGGAAAACTAACGGAGGGATCAAATTTTCACAAATTAAAACATGAGGGAGAGAATCTGCTCATTTTAAACATAGGGGAGGGACTTCGCACAATGGTAAAAAATGAGGGAGCAAATGTGTAATTAAGCATTTTCAATAATAACAAAACAGCTTTGTTTTAGCAATTCTCAACTCCCTAATACTTTGCCTATTAGTGTGCCCCAGTTTAACTTTGTGATACTATTGACATTTGTTTTCCTTTGGCATGGGAACAAGAGTTTAAGAGGATTGATTTGGACAGTTGGGGCCTTGAAAATTAAAAATTTCATGGAAAGAAGTAATTGCTGAAGTTGGGTTGATTGGTTTTGTCTATCTCCTTCTAATTTGCAAGTAAAATCTAATTTGTTACTGTATTTTAATTTGGTACAGTTCCCTATCTGACTGGCTTTCCTTTGCTAATATGCTAAATGCTGGGTATCAGGGGAGAAATAAATTGATCATGATGATCATTCCTAGCATTCCCTCAAGACTGGTCCTTAAATTCATTTTCAAGTACATGACAGCTGCTGAGTTAGTCGTGGAAGTTTTTTTATATCTATTTCCATAATCGAGAAGCGGTTGCCTTTCAAGGATCATAATCAAGCTCAAACTCTACCACTAGTAATGGCCTGTTAGAATACTCTATTCCCTTCTCAGTACACTGCATATGAATGCTTATGAGATCTTTGGCTTCTCAAACCTCATTTCCTCCTCTTTGGCCAAGGGCCGTTGGAATTTTAATGACTGGATATCAGCTTGGATGCGTGATAGGACTGAATCTTTCTATTTAGAATTTTAAATTGTATGTATAATTTAATAATAAAAATTTATAAATTATAATACATATAATCTACTAATAATAAAATACTATCATGTGTCCAAGTAGTAAGCTTAAATTTCATAATATAATTATGATTATAGAAATTAATGTTAACTTTGTATTATGCAATTTATGAATTTAAATTTTAAATTTTAAAACTAGAACGGTAGAAATCAATCTTACTTTGTAATCATTGACATTAATTTTAAATTTTAAAAGGACTAGAGTTTAAATTTCGTATCATAATTATAAGTTTCATTTTTCTTAAACAAATTATAAGTTTATAATAATGGAAGTTTTTTGGTACATGCAACAAAGGACAAGAAGAACTTAAGAGTTAAAATGTCCCTAAAAAGGAACGAATCAACCACACTAGGGGGAACCACAAACTCTGTGAGTCCATACAGCATCCGATCACCTTCACCTGCCAAGCATCCGTCGTGCTATTCGTCTCTCTTGGAATATGCCTAATACGAACCACCCACCCCACCCACCTCCTCCTCAAAGAGAAGATTAGAAGTTAATATTACTTTATATTATGTGACATTAATTTTAATTTTAAAAACTATAAAAGTATATGTGTGATCCGTGCATTTATTATATTTTGATATTTAATTTCATCTCTTGCATATTCTAAAATCATTTGTGACATTATTCCTATTCTATTATAGCTCTTAATTTTAGCTATTCAACAATGTATGCTGAGTCAGTTGCTTATATAAAATTCAATATTGAGACAAAATGAAATGAAATTACGTATTAAGACCCTGTGCATCGCACGGATCATAATCCTAGTTGGGTACTAAAGGAGCTTTCTAACAACCCATCTCGAATCTACAAAATTTAATTAATTAATATGATTAGCAATAAACATGTTACATGTTTTACTCATACTTAAAGCATTAATAATTGGGATTTTGGTTGCATAGAGTGTCAAGAGAATCTATTATTGAAAATTCAACCCTTAAAGTCATTTATTTGAACGTTAATTGATGCTTAAAGCCCCATTCACATTTAACGCATAAGATGTGTTACCCCACTATTTGAGGGGTGGGAATATACATTGGGGGGGGGGGGGGAGGTCATCTAACACACAATGAGAAATAACTCACATGCTCATGAGAACGCGTATGGGGTCTTGTGATGTTCGATTCAGACGGAGGGATTTACTACATCAGAATCGTTAAGTGGGGATGCTTTCCAGATTTAATCCAACAATTGACTAAAATCAAGTCATTTATTTAACGAGGATAAAAACTTATATAGTATGACATTGAGAGAAGAAAAGAAAAAAACTTGTGGGGGCAATTGCCTCTATCGTGCAACTCGATAATCAAATATAACTATATATGCTTTATTCTATAAAGTGCAATCATCATTTTAAAAGAGTTAAATATAAAACATTCGACTTGTCTTGTGAAATAATTTTGAACCTAACATTATTAATATTTAGCTAGTATTTTTTTTAATATCGGAAAGATAAATTGCACCCGCCGGTAATTGATCCTTGAACTTCCCCCACTCAACTCACATGCTCCCTAGCTCTTACCAGTTACCACTTGAACTATCATTCACGGACACCTAGTATCACAAGTTAAATGTGTACCAAAAAAGTATCACAAGTTAAATTATTTAATTATTAACGGGCTTGGGTGCGGGTATTGCACACCCAACCCATCTCTATGGCCACCTCTTTGAGCTTGGAGTAGAATTTGGTTTTTTTCTTTACTCAGAAAGAACATGTTTGACTCAGCAAATTTAGGGTTGTGTTTAAGGGTATACATTATACACAAGTTTGTGTTTGATTATGATGTCTATTTAAAATTCTTTTTAATAGGGAGTACACCCATAGTCACAACCATCATGAATTTAATATATAGGGTAAGTCACCTTCATTCTCTCTATTAAAAAACTAGATAAAATAGTCCTGAAAAAATGAAACTAAAATTTAATATAAACTTTCAATGACTAAAATTGGTTTTCCCATTTTCATTTTTTGTTTAAACTACATAAATAATTCAATATGATGATTCTATTGGGTATGACCACTATAAAGTAACTCTCATTATCAACTATTTAGTGCAACAAGTATTATATTCACTTAATTTTTATCTTTCAATGATTAAATTGATCTTTATACAATTCACTAACTATTTCTTTTTTCATTTTTTTGATTTCAAAAAGAAAAAACTATTTTTCATATTCCCATTTAAGCTAAATTAACCGACATCATATCTTCCAAAAACCAGAATGAATATACATTGAATCTCTTGCTTTTGTTGTATATTTTTAAAAGTTAATTAAAACCATCTACACAGGTGATTAACAATTAAGAATTTGAGTTTCAAAAAGAAAAACAATTAAGAATATGTAGTTTTGACTATTTTGCTTCTAGAAATTAAACAAAGATATAAGAGAATTTCCATGTGACTATTTTTCTTCTAGAAATTAATAAAAAAAAAAGAATTCTCATTTAATCCTCTATATAACAAAGAACACTCGCTCTCGAAACGGAATAAAGAAAAGCCATTTGAGGCAACATTGATAATAACTAGTGTCTAGTAGTAGTATATATAGTCAATGGTCAACAATAGTAACTCCAAACCACGTTTTCCCAGACATTATTTATGTACGTCGGCCTGACATTCAACCCCAACATTGCATACATACACTATCTCATACTCATACAGTAAAATATGTTGGTTTTATTATCATTAAAAAGATGACTAATACAATTTTTATATTATAGTAAATTATTTAATAATCCTGCTTAACATTGACATAAACTTTTTTTTGTCGGTATGATATCATTCTAACAAATATTGAAGAGAGGGGGGGGGGGTGAAGTATCTTATTACTTATTACGTATGATCCAACAATATAATAGGGGAGTATTACATAATATAATGTAGAATTAATCAAGATCCGTAAGTTGTTGGCCAAAGGAGAAAGGAGTTGCATAATAAAATTTTGGGAGATTATTATATGAGTTAAAGAACAAGTGAATTAGACATCATATATTTAATTTTACTCAACTTTAAAATATAAGGTGTATGAATTATCTCACTTATAAATTGCTAAAAAATTTTCTCTTCGATTTAAAAAAAAACTGCTCAAAATTGTCATTTTTTTTCCAATGTGATACTCACACTTGATATCACAATATATATTAGATAAAAGGTGTGTTAAATAGCTAAATCAAGTGTTTATAATCATCAATACTTGTTCATAAACTAATTTGAATAATTTATTAAAATAAGTTCTAAATAGCTTATGTATAAGTTTATTTAAAGTTATCTTTTTTTTTAAAGTTATTTAAAGTTAAACGCTATATAAGTGTTTTTGAGAACTTATATAAATAACTTATGATCTGCTTAAAAGTCTTGAGTTTATTTTCATTAGCTACAATGACTAGTTCATAAATAAACTTTCCTTATACCTACCAAAAAAAAATTGAATTGCAATAAACTTAAAAATTAGTTTATTAATAAGTACTTATATAATAATTTTTTCTTGCTATTAGAAATTAACTAAGTTATTTACCTAAACACACCATACACCTATGTATAAGTGCTTGTTCTTATGAAATTAAATTGAAAACAACTTACAAAATATCATAAGCTCATCTAAATACTCAGATACTATTATATAAGTTCAAAAAAATTCATGTCAAAATTAATATTATTTATATCAGTAAAAAATTTAAATTAAGTGTAGATTTTCAGTGTTAAAGCAATCTCATCCCATATACAAAGATTCAAGAATGAATTCTAGAAGTAGCTAGTGGCAGTGCCCTTTGTACCACGTGTAGAGCTACCTAACTAGTAAAATCATATAATAAAACTCATACTTGGTAAAAATTTCTCACCTTACCTGTTTCCACGAACCATGTAGGTGCGCACGCCAAGAATGAAAATAACGGTCAACACCCTTTTACATGAGTCTTTAAGACCACATCATCAAGCACTCCAAATTCACATACATAAACAGAGGAACCTTATAAAGAAAGAACACATCAAAACCACAAGCACAAACCATTATATCACACTCAAATCAAAATCTCTCAAAAGGTGTTTGTGCTCTTGTCTCAGTGAGTTTGTAGCTATGACCACACTTGTTCGCAACACCACAGCTTCCATAAGCAGAAGATACAGATACGAGCTTATCGGTCTACAAGGCAAAGACAAGCTCAAATCTATCAGCTACAGACGCAAGAGAGCCAAGCAAAGGAAAATCTTTCTCACAACCTACACGTTGTCTTCTTTGAATGGTTTTGTGGAGCCCAAAAAGCCTAAACTCAAGAGGGTTGCTGTGAAAGTTAAGAAAATTGTGTCTTCAGTTTTGATGTTCATGAGAACTGGTTCTTTCAGCAGATCCTGCAATTCTAGGTCTGCTATTTCTGCCAAGTCACCAGAAAGGAAGAAGAGCTTTTGATTTGTGTTTGATGATTTGTTTTCTCTCTTGACCATGTTCTTCTTTGCAATCGATTCAGTGTTTTCTTTACTGTGGGGTTTAAGAAGACCAATAAGGAAGCAGTTTTACTACTATTTATATGGCGAGTGATGAGAGCTAGGAGATGATTATCAATTATTTTGTACATAATGCTTAATCCAATATCCATTTTCATCATTTGCTATGGTTTCTCTTTTAGCAAGCTGTTTAGCTAACTAATGTGCCCCTGTTTCAACTTTCATTCTGTTCTGAAAACTAAAAAATTAAACTGTTATTTCATTTGTTTATCTGTTGCTGATAAAAAAAAGTAGAAAGGAGTCTTTCTGAGCTCCAGTTATTAACATTATACTTTTTATCATCAGTGGTTCAAAAAAGAATGAAAGGGATTTGAAGGTTGACTGAGGTCTGGTCCTTGTTGGGGAAATAAATTATAATTGGATTAATTTAAACAACTTGTATTCCACACCGTGAATTATCAAATTCTTGTTGTCCAAATTTCATCTCACACACTTATAAAGAATTTTAGCACAGTTGATGATATCTTGTAGACTGTAGTTCGCAATTGAGCAAAAGCAGGTTTTCAATCTGGGTGTTGTCTAATATGCAGCATTTGGAGAAGTGGTGTAGTGCTGCATCATATGCAATAATTGAGGGTAGAATTGTAATTTCACCTACACTTAAAGGTTTAGTAAGAAGTCATTTTGTCAAGCCATTCCCTCACCGCATATGCCACCATCACCGCCAACTTCGGCCACCCATCCTCCATCTCTGGCCATCCATTGTCTATAACTATAACCTCCCTCTACCAAGCTCGTCTCTTCTTCCCCCTTCCATGCTCAATCACCCTGTGCCTAGAAGTAGAGAGAGA
The DNA here is from genome assembly GCF_012489685.1 of Lotus japonicus. NCBI lineage: Eukaryota > Viridiplantae > Streptophyta > Magnoliopsida > Fabales > Fabaceae > Lotus > Lotus japonicus. Next base: position 87,161,804 of record NC_080043.1, on the reverse strand, counting down.
GATAGCGAGAGAAGGAGCCTACGGTGGGGAAAAAAGTTGTTGAAAAATCAAATTGAGTTACTTCTTTAGATATGTCCAGTGTTTACATAGAATCATTTTGGGTTACTTCTTCAGATATGTGTTTTCTTATTTATTGTCTGCGAAGGGCGTAGACGTGAAGGGCGTAGACGGAGGAGGCCATCTTGAAGGGCGATGGTGAGCCCACGGTAGCGGCATGGTCGCATGAATTTGGAGGTAAGAGGCTGAAACGAGGACTCGCAGCGGCTCTGGTTATGACGGGATGCGGCGGTGATGAAGCTCGTCCACCCTATCAAGGTTTTCAAGTGGTGCCTGGGTTGGTTCTAGGATGGTACGTGTTGCAGATGATGAAGACGTAGTTAATTTGAAGTATTGTTTTTCTTAATTAATTATGTCAATTAAAAAATGCCACATAGGCAAAAAAATGCTATTTTTTTTTTACGGAAAACGTTAGTTTTGACAGAATAGAGAGGAGGGACCAATATCAGTGCCGTTTCAATAAGTAGGGGACTCCAAATGCTATTTTTTTTAGTTTAGGGACGTATTCCGCATAAAAGTAATAAATGAGGAACCAAAAGTGCAATTAAGCCTTCTTTTTATTATTAATCTATATTTGTTAGTTACTTTTCATTTAGAGTTTAATTTTGATGCATCGACGGTGTAAAATTTTTTTACACCGTCAACCAATCAGATTTCAAGGATGTGAGAAAATCTCTCTTTTTATTTAATTTCATTAATTGACGTGGCATATCCTTGAAATCTGATTGGTTGACGGTGTAAAAAAACTTTACACCGTCGGTGCATCAAACTTTTTATCTTTCATTTATGCTTCTTTGCCAATTTTTCCATGTTTCTCTTATGTGTAATTAATTGTGCCAAGCAATTTATTCTACTATCAGCTAAAATATAGATTAATTTTCCAAAACTTTGCCAATAATCCATTCTACGAGTTTCCTCATTCATTGAATTGCTATCTTTAGGCTTGTGTGTCAAAAGGTTCTTCATTGCCTAATCATACAAAAACATTATATTAGTCCAATTATTGTTTGTCCTACTCCTGCTCAATTTATCATATGGCTTTACAGAAGTAAAATGAAACATTAAATGTTGAAAGTTGAAACATTATAAATATCGAATGAAAAAGGGGGGAGGGAATAAGAATATACGTTTTATTCTATTTTCTTCTTGGAGACCTTGAAGCTCTTGCATTGAGTTAAGTTTTTCTTCAATTCCAAACATTGTTGTAGGGTAATTGGTGACAAAGAAATCCACATTTCCTTCTAGCATCAAAGCTCTTATAGATTATTTCCACAGCAAGGGTCTTAAGCTTTGAATTTACTCATATGCAGGATACAAGGACTTTCCCAAACATCTAAACAAATCAGTCTCATTTTCATGTTCATTCTTCACAACTGAGTTTTTTGTTGTTCAATTTCACAGGTATTTCACTTGTAGCCTACAAGTGAAATAGACAAAAGACGCATATAAATTTAAAATGATAAAAATTTAATAATAATACTATTAAAAATCATTTGAAAAATACATCTGATTAATTAGTATAAAAAAAATACATATAGGCATGTGTTTGATTAATTAATTTTTCATTTTTCTAATGATGGAATTCAGTTAATTTTTCTATCAGATAGATATTCTAGAGCTTTTGGTGGTGGGGAGCTCAAGCTATTTCTATCAATGATTTATCTTCTGGCGATCTTTCCTTTTTTCTATGTGTTCCTTCTCAAGCTAATGGGCCAATAATGTTATTTGTTTCTTTATAATTCCAAATTGCATCTTCTGGGCCTTTGTCCAAACTACAATCTCATTTCTTCAAGGAGAATTAGTGAAGCATAATATATTTTACTCTTTTTCTTGACAAAAACTAGATGTAAAAGTAAAAAACTACAACCATATTGGAACAAATGGCCAAAATGCCTAGCTATATAGTTACTATATGTATATGGATGTGGGGCACGTGGGGGCAAAGGGGAAACTTAATACAATAATATACTCCTATATAAGTGGTATATTAACAAAGAGAAGTGTATTACTAATAAATTTCATGAGAATGGTGTGGGGCAAGTGACCCTCCCACACCCAAAGTAGATCCGTCCCTGCTTGTAGCAAGAAGATTCCTGGTCCAGAACAGTTTCAAGAAGAATAGAAAGAGATGAAGAAAATAAAAGTTTTTAAGGAAGTGTTAAGGTTAGTATAAGAGACTATTTCTAAGAGACTATTCAGAAATCCTCTGTCTTTCTTCCCTTTTGCTTATTTGCTTGCTGATTTCAAGGCTTCCTTGGCGAAAATTAGGAATTTGAGCATTTACATATTGTTTGGTTGGAGAAGAATGGAGGGGAGGGATTTTTTTAACTTGTATTATTTGGTTCAATTTTTAGGAGGGGAGGGTAAAGATGGGACCAAAATCCCTCATAACTCAGTTTTGTGTCTCTCCAAAAGTGGGGGGAATGGGAGGGGAAACATTTTGTTGGACACAATATTTCCTTCAAGTTATAAAACAATATCTCTGTGTCTGCTATCAAAACTGATTAACGGGGAGCAAAGAGTGCCTAACTGTCAATGCTACGTTATTTACTCCCTTCTAACTTGCTCTTTGATTCTAATTTCATATTTTTCTTTTGAACGGCTTCTAATTTCATATAGCTTATAAGCTGATGAATGTGCTAATTTTTTTTCCAGGGACATGACCTTATATCAACCAAGAAAACAAGGCGCTGGAGATCATCATCACAAAATAATTATATTTGTAGTTTCTATTTTTGCAATTTGTATATTTACATATGTATTATATAAAATTATTTTAATTATAATAAGATATGCTGAAGCACGTGCTGAAGCACGCGCTGTTGCAGAAGCAGCACGTGCTCAAGCACGATCTCAGATTGAATTGAGTGGGTTATCTTTTCATTCAGATAACCCACTCCCGTTCAATCTAACCGAGTGCGTCATATGTCTAGATACTTTTGTAGACGATGACGCACTTCTCAGTTATCCATGCAGACACGCATATCATGCGAATTGCGTGTCTGAATATGCTTCACAGAATAGATCATGTCCATTGTGTAGAAATCGAACCTAATTAGATTTTTATTTTATATTTTTGAATTATAATTTGTAATAGCAATCTTTGTGTTTTTTATTATAAATTATAATGTTTTTTTTATACTTTATTGTTATCAACCTTTGTGTTTTTTATTTTTACGTAAAGAATTCCTTTAATGCTAACACATCCATATATATCAAATTGATTTTTTTTTGTCGAAATATATCAAATAAATATCATAAGGTGAAAAAATGACAAACCGAAAGATCTTTATTAAAAAAAAAAACTAACTTCCGGGCCCAAATTACTCTTCACATACCCCATGCCATGATAATAAGCAAATTGACCAGAAAAGAGAAAGGGGGATAAGTTCCCATGGGAGACAATCTGCTCCCTTTCTCAACTGATATCCATTCCAACATAAGTTCCAGCACACCATTAGGACAGCACCACACCAAACCTTCTCGCAACATCATATAAATCAACGGTCATTGACTCATTGGGTGGTTCATTAATCCATAATCACTTCTATAGACCATTTTTTTTACTGGCACTGTAGAACTACCCTAATTTATATATAAAGAAAAACTTTTGTAATCAAGCTGTATATCTTAGTTAAAGCGAGGCATAAAGTTGCAATAATTTTATGTACTGGCAGAAAATTGGTTGGGCTCTTGTTGGTGGATGGTGATACTTTATGTTATTTGTCAATTTTCACTTAAAGATTGTGGTAATATATTGGATTTTGTAGAGTAAGTAAAGTTATTATTTTCTTAACAAAAGATGGATTATAGTGGGGCCTACACATCCAACTCTTTTCTTAACATGCATTTGTATTACTTTTTTAAATTTCTGGATCTACTCCTTTGATATATTTACAAAGAAAAGAATTCGTGGTTATTGAAATTTGAAGTCTATATAATATTTAAGGCATTCAATATTTGTTGGGCTCATCATATTTTTTGAGCTAAATCAATAATGCCCAAATAATAATGAGAAGAAAATAATTTGAGTTAGCAAGATCCAAAATAGCACTGTGCAGTGCAAGATGGGCTCATCATATATTTGTGTTTGCTGTAGTTATTCCATTCCTAATATTCTCTTCTATGTATTTACTCCCTTCCTTATATATTTCATTGTATCCCACTGATTGTGGATCACGACCATCAAGCCTTAGAAATAGGTTTTCCATTCTTTTGTACGCAGTATTATATATATCATCTTAGTCAATGAATAAAATATCTAAAACATTCACACTATTCTACAACAAACTTATTATTTCTTTTGTTATGCTATCTTCTTAAGATGGCATCAGAGCAAGATCCAAAAACCTCATCAAACAGTGATCACACACCACCAAAAGCATCTCGTTCTAAACAATCCAAAGACAACAAAAGCAACAATTATGGTATGGATCCATCAAACCCATACTGTGTTTATCATTCTGATCACCCTGGTCACATGCTTGTTCCAACAAAGTTGAACGACACCAATTATCCAGAATGGAGTAAGTCCATGATCCATGCCCTCAAAGCCAAAAACAAAATCGGTTTTATTGATGGATCGATTCAGCCACCTTCCGCAAAAGACCATCCTGCAGATTATGCTCTCTGGAATCAATGCAACAACATGATTTTATCAAGGCTCACTCATTCAGTAGAACCAAATTTAGCCAAAGGGGTTGTTCATGCTAAAACAGTCCATCAAGTTTGGGAGGACTTCAAAGATCAATTTTCATAGAAAAATGCTCCAGCAATATATCAAATTCAAAAGTCATTAGCATCTCTCTCTCAAGGAACCATGGGAGTCTCAACCTACTTCTCAAAACTCATGCCTATATGATGCATTGGAGATATATCGCACTTTGCCCACTTGCAACAAGATGAAAGCACATAATGAACAAATGGAAGAAGATCGACTGATGCAGTTTCTCATCACTACAATCAAACATCATACCCAGCCTTAATAATGCACTTCTGGCTCTTGTCAATACACCCAGCGGCGAAGACACCACCCTTTCCACCGAAGCAACAGTGGTGGAGTGACCAGATCCTATCCCACTCTTCCTCTAGGACACGGGGAAGGAGATTGACTAGGCGCATCAGAGATCAAATCTGTCGATGTTGGAGAATTAACTTTCCTATAGGTGCAGTTTTAACCGGCCCCAGCTTTAAATAAAAATAATATATGAGAGCCCAGCCCAATATTATGCAAACCCATACACATTCATATAAATACTCTCACTTATCGACCAACAAAAAAATACTCTCACTTACCAAACCCTTTTTTCTTTGTTTTTTTTGTTTTTTAATAAATAAAAAACCCAAACCCTTTTGACCAAAAAAAAAAAAAACAAACCCTAGCCTTCATCCTCAACCACAAACATTGCAGAAACCCTAGCTCCACTCTCCAACCTCTCCGATCGGATCTTTTTAGCCACACAATTGGGATATTTTTCCCGGGTAATGATATATACACACCTCTTTTTTTATACACTTCATTACCACCTATTTTTATTTCTATCTATCTCCTCTTATTATCTATCACATCTTATATTTTCTCACTCTTACTTTTTCTTTTCTTCCTATCTCTCTCTTTCTCCACCTCATTCCACCTCATTTTGAGGTGTGAATAAATAATTATTGTATTTTTCCCTAGATTCATAATACATTTTATTTCATTTTTACCCTAACCAATTTGAAATATATAAATAAAAAATATTTCCAACCACTACACAATTTTTGAAAAAATGAATAAAAATATTAACTCAACAATTTTTTTTTTCGAGATTCTTAATATGATGAATTGTTGAATTCATTTCTAATTAATGCGAAATTAGTCAACTTAGGCTTAAATAGAATTAGTGTATATTCTTAATTAGAAGTCGAAATTCAAAATCAAAATAATTCACCTTTTTTTTTTTAAAAAAATTATCCATCAATATATTCATTAATGCTAATTAAAGCAAATATCAACACTAAAACTGAAAATCAATTTTCCTACTCACTATTTAATAATTATTGGGGGGGGGAGGGTAGCTCACTTGGTGAGCTAAGGGAATGAAGGGATTTGCAGGGTGAAGGGTCAGGGTTCGAATCCTGGCGAATGAACTAATTTACTAACAATTAACAACTAACATTTCCCTATAAAAAAACTATTTAACAATTATTGTTTCTAAATTTATTTCGTCCTTCTTCTTTTAGTTTTTCTATAAAAACTATAAAAAAAAGGATTAATTCAATAAAATATTACTTAATTAATTATTAATATAGTTTTATTTGAAATATTAAATAATTTATATTAGTCATATTTTTCAAATTTGAATTCAAATAAGTTAATGAATTAATCTATGGAGTCATCAATACCAAAAAATTATTACTACATTCATGACTCTTTACTGAAACTTTTTTATTTATTTTGTAGATGTTAATTTTTTTAACCAATTAAATATCAATAATTCAAAGAGGATTTCCTTAAAGGGTCTCTGGTCGTGGTCAGACATAGAATAGGCTGGAGATCAAGTTGAAAGAAAGAGTACTTATGCAGGATGCCATTTTAGTAATTTAAAATTCAATTCCATTTACTATATTTAATATTTGATTTATGTGTATTAAAATTTTAAAATCAATCATTAATAAAATTAGTTTTTATTCAATAAAGGTAATTAATACTGATTTACACATAAATTTTTTATTTTCCTCTTATAAAAAAATAGGCTGTGAAATTCAAGATCCCATATGAGTACTTTTAGAGGACAAGAGGGGTGTTAATGAGGAAGGCATTTAGATTTGTCTTTGTTTTTCACAGGGATTATATTCCCATATCTCCTTTCTGTTTTAATGCTCTCTGATGAAGCTGCGTTTAGAGCAATGTTGGCTCATAACCTGTCTTCTTTTCTATCTTGTATTGTGAACCTTTAATCAATAATATTTCATATTTCCAAAAAAAATAGAAGTAATAGTTCTTTTGAAATTTAAAATATTAATGGTTAATACAATTAATATTAAAATGTGTCTTCAATGGCTCATAAATATTTTCATTTATTTAAAACTCATAAATTTAAACTCATGTCAATTTAATATATTTAATACTAAATTATATATTCTAAGTTTCTAAATTCATAATTAGCATAATTAATAGCATAAAGTGTCACTCAATATAGCTAGTTAATGTTGGTATACACATTAGAGTTTGTTACAATTAATTATTATACTCCATCCGTTCCAAAATATAGGTTGTTTTAGGTTGTGCACATTGTTTAAGAGCTCATTAATTGATAATTTTTTTGATTAAAATACCCCTATTTAAAGTTGTGTTATATTAAGGAGAGAGAAATGTTATTATTGGTTAAGTGAATAGTGAGAGTTGTGATTGGTGAAAATTGAAGGTGGTAATTAAGAGATATAATATTAAATGAGGGTATATGAGGAAGAAAGAGAGAAAAAATGCATTGGTTTTGCAAAACAACTTATATTTTGGAATATAGTACAAATTCTAAAACAACTTACATTCTGGAACAGATGGAGTAATTAATAATATAATTTTTTTCATTGGCACATTATTTTTTTTTTCTGCATTGGAAAAACCCACATTAATATTTCTATTAATATAATACCGAACTAGTGTTTTTCCCCGTGCACTGCACAGCGAATTTTTTTATTACATTTGATAAATCAATAATTATTTTAATTATAAATAATTTAATATGCTAAAAATGAAAGAACAATCATAATAAAGAAGTAGATATTCAAAATGCATAAATTCGGGCACTCAATTATAGTGTTTTTATACTCATACACTGATTTAATCAATATAAAAATTTCATAACAAAAAAAAATTAATTAGCCAAAATCTTCAATTTTCCACATGTGATGTATAAATGTTTTTTTCCTTGATGTAAATACATATATTTAAAACTATTAGGTTAGGGACTCACAAAGTGAAACCAAAATATATATATATATATATATATATATATATAATCCTAAATTTATTTTAAAGGTGCACTCAGAATCTCTCATTGGGTTTCAAACCAATTCACAGTAAAATATCCCGTTTTTCTGATCTCGCATAACCTAATTTTTAGGTAGCAATGCTGCTTTTACAATCTCTGAGGAAGTACCTATAAAATAAAGAATGAATTAAACACAGATACAAATCAAATCATAATGCTTCTTTATAACTCTTAAATTATTTAAAATTTTTGGGAAAAATATTATAATTATAAATGAAAAAATTTCTGTTAGTTTTAATTTGAAAGTATTTTCATGCAAAATGTTTCTCATGTAGGCTACATTTAAAATTTTTCTATCAAAACTTTTTTTTTGTTCTTAATGTTTAAACTCTAAATTTGATTTTTATATTTTCCGCTTACTATCGTATAATACATGAAAAAAGAAAAGTAATGTAAAGGTCCAATATCCGCCTTCATGAGAGTATTTTAGTATTACCCGATAATTAATGATAATATTTTATATATATTCTTATAAAATTATTCAAAAGAATTTCAAAAGCAGCTAAACTCAACTAAATTCGTTACATGACACATGTCCCTCCATACATCCCCTTGTTATCAGAGGATTATCGTGGCATTCTTTTCTTGAGGCCTTAGTCTTTTGGATTTTTGGTTTTTTAAGCTGTTTTGTACCAAAAAAAACAAAACCAAATCGTCAAAGGCAAAATATGAAAGGAAACAAAAACATCTTTGATAAATGTAAACTCTAAAATGAAAAGAATGAACCTTGATTAAGGGAAACTTCCAATAAATTGAAACTCTAGAGGGAGAGTAAGGTGAAATGCTAACTTCCAAATTACCTATTTTGATCTTCTAGTCCCAACTGCAAAACTTGAAAGCATCAATGAGTGCAAATTATGTTTAATTAACAGCCATATATATTGTGTCTACAAAACATAAATGAGTGCTTTACTCAATTGAAACCAAGTGAACATCAAATTAAGTCACTAAGCTGACAAATTGTTCTTACCTATTGTTGCAACAGATCCTGCAAATTTAAGTTTAAAATGGTATAAATTAGAAACATAATCAAGATCATAACAAACATATAGAAGATCCAAAATCAAAATATAGTAGTGAAAATGAACATGGAAAACAAAGGAAACTCAAAATCAAAATAAAATTAGAACCAAAATCCTCCATCCAAATAAAAAAAAGAAATTTAAAAAGAAAATATTTACCTTTCCCAAATAGTAAGCACGATTTTTAATGAGGTGTTATTGCAAAAGGATAATGAATTAGTGGAAGAAGGAGGAGAGTGGGAGCTAGATAGTAGTAAAGAGAAAGAAGCGATGAAAAACAGGGGAAAAAAGCAGAGGGAAAAAATTATACAGACTAAAGTACGAAATAAAAATTAAAGAGGAAGTTAATATCAAGTAGTTAGATCAGATGCTTAGAGAGGAAGAGGGAGAGGCAGAAGAAAGGGACTGAAAAGAGAGAGAAGAGTTTGGGGAGGAAGAAACGGGTATAGAGAAAGAAGGTTTGATTATTTGAAACAAAATTCATGTGTTATTTATAGGTAAAGCCTCATGAATCCACTATTTTTTTTTTTTGATAGAAACTAGTATAAAATTAAACTCTGAATCTTAAATCTTGTATATGGAATATAGATGATGAATGTCATTGGAATTAGTTTCAATGCAATGCTTAGCACATGTTAACATAAATTTGACAAGATTTTGATTTCTCCATTTCTTACAGGTCAAATTGGGAGGCATTGATTTTTTATTTATTTAGAACAATATCGAATTAGTAGGTGGAGAGTTTGAAAAGACATTGCACGTGTAGAATATTAATGGGAATAAAAGGCTGTTTAAATCTGATTGGTCAATGATTGATGTGGTTTTAATTTTAGCTAAAATTATGGATGAATTTTTATATCAGAAAAAATTTGATTAGTCAATAAATGGGTAGTGATAATTAATTATAGTTATATTATAGATTAAAAAATGGTGAGTAATATCAAATGGTTTAAGTTGTTAAATAGTGATTGGCTAAGAAGTAGGTAGTGGATAATTAATGTGAATTAATAATGAATGTTAGTCAAATTTAAGGTTAAAAGTATTTCGAAAACAAAATAAAGTATGGGAAATAATGCATGGGGAAAGAGAATCATTAGCAGCGGGGTGATTTAGAGGAAGCTGGCGCTTCTCCTGGTAGTGGTGGACCTTACTTCACGCGCTCGAAAAAGACGTGGTTGCTTGGCAAAGTATTGGGGTTAGAGTTCGAGGGAAGCGACATAGAGGCTATCCGTGGTTTGGAGAAGGTCTATGAGGATCATTTTAAGACTTGAGTCACGCTTGTATATCCTGGTTATGTCTGTGAAAGAGTTAGGATGTTCTTTGTGGCCTATGCTCTTGTTTTTTTGCCTGTTTAGTTCCTGTTCGGTTTAGCGGGCTTCTTTTTGTTCGTCGAAGTGCCTTGTTATTAGTGGGTGATCTTCGCCCCCTGAGGGTCCTGTCCTTAGGGGTTTTTTGTGATAATCTATTTATATACTTTTACCTTTCAAAAAAAAAATCATTAAAACAAATGAAGGAAAAAAATTAAATTGAATGAGAGAGGAAATAAAATAATATTATTTAAGAGAGGAGGGGGCCCATCTGAAGAGAAAGAGAATAAAATATTATTATTTTAGAGAAAGGGCCCCATCAGAATGAAGAAATAGAGAATAAAAAGTAATAAAATAATACATGAGGGGACAGGTGTAAGCTTGTGATTGGATGGAAGAGGGTTGGATAACTCTCCTTGCAGAAAATTTCTTGGAATGTTAGTGTTTTAATATAAGTATAGATTCTACTCCCTCCGATCCTTTTTATAAGAAAAACTTGGACAAAATCACACAAACCAATGAAACTAATATTTTTTATAAAATTAACTACTATGCTTAATTCCAATGATGTTTTTTCCTTTTTACAAGAACAATCATGCTAATTACCATAAATGTTGATCATACCTATTGGGTGCTTGCAATTTTCCTCCATATTTTTGTATTGGGAATAGGTCCCTTTGCATTGGTATTGATTATTTGACTTAATTTTATAAGAGTGTTTCTTATAAAAAGGACCAAGAAAAATCTCCAAAGTGTTTCTTATAAAAAGGATCCGGGGGAGTATTTTAATATTTAAGTTATTTTTGTTGTTGAGACTGGAGTCTTCAACATCGAGACAAAAGTCGCTAATCCCCTTATCGTGGTGTTTGCTCTAAGTAACAAATGGCTGACCACGAAATGCGATTCTTTCCCATGGACAAGAATGACCCTTGATCTTATGATTAAGAAATGATGAGAGCTAAAATTACGTCGTACCTTGTGGTTATATATATATATATATATATATATATATATATATATTACTTTCATATATTTTAATTTTTATTTACTTTACTTATAACTAGGTATTATACCCGTGCGTTGCACGAGTTTACTTACAACATTTTTTAACATTATATAATAATGATTACAGTTTAAATTATTACATAAATATTAAAATAGTTTTTATTTTAAAATAAAAATTAATAATTGTGTTCATTATTTCAATAATTTTGAAAAAAAAGTCTTTTCAATAAATAGTATTGGAGTTTTCATTATAAATAATTAATATTACTCGAATTTAATAATTAATATTTAATAATCAGCATTAAATCATTTTATAAATTTAATTATTTATTTATTTAATAATGTGAAAATAATACAGTCCATTTGAAAAAAGATTAAGCAATAAGTTTTTAATGCCATCGAAAAAGTTGTTTTACCATTTTTTGTACTTTTTACGAAAAAAGTCATTTTTGAAAAGGGCAATCACAATTTCCTCAACAGGTTTACACATGTTAGATCATTTTATAAATTTAATTATTTATTGATTTAATAATGTGAAAAATAATACAGTCCATTTGAAAAAAGATTAAGCAATAAGTTTTTAATGTCATCAAAAAAGTTGTTTTACCATTTTTTGTACTTTTTTCGGAGAAAGTCATTTTTTGGAAAGGGCAATCACAATTTCCCAAACAACTTAACACATGTTAAAATCGTGAAAAATAAAGTAATTTTATCTTTTTCAACTATAATAAAATATAAATTAAATAGATTAAGAATTATGTAATAAATTTATATTTATTCAACTTCGGTCATAACTATATTTATCTATTAAGGTTGCTCAAAATCATTTTTACTAATATATAATAAGATCATAAAATTATATTGAGATTGTTTCTTCAAATAAAACACACATACGTTATAGTTTTTTTTTAACGTTACGTTATAGTTAATAGTAAATACCTTATAGCGTCATTTTAAAATTTAAACTATTTTATGTAAATTATTTATTGATAACATTATTTTGTCATTAATCAAGTCGATTTTTAAGTTTATGACCATTATTATTCAATTTAGGTAGTTGAATTACTTTTGACAATACAATTTTTTCAGTTTTTAATTTTATTATTCAATACATTAATTACAAAGAAATTTTCTATTGCTTCCTTTATTTTAGTACAAAGGTAGGAATATTTTACTGCTTAATGTATTTAATAAAAAAATTATGATAATTAAATTAAAAAATAAATGACTATGACTAATATATATTTTTTGAAATATTTTTGTATCTAATTAAATATTTTATTAAATCATTACACTAACTCGTATTAACCTCCCTACCTGAAATAAAAGTGAAGTTTTTGTTTATTAGAGTGTCTTGTTTGGTTTTTTTTCCCACACTTTTTTAGAGAACTAAAGAGTTAGGTTTCAGGAGTCTTTTGTCATGTTCTATTCTATCTTATATAACAAACATGAAAATTAGTTGGTAGTTGAATAACTAATTAATTTGAAAATATTATTGATCAGATTTTAGTTTAGTTCAATGTATATAATACAAATGATTTTTTTGTTTTGTTTTTTGGTGTATTTATAACAAAATTTCAATTTAATTATACATTTTAGTAGGTGTTTGAATAGATAATGACTTCGGAAATTTTATTCATTTTTCATATTTTAATATAATTTATTTAATACAAAGGAAAATGTTAATACAGAGGTTCAAAGTAACTTTTCATTTTACATTTTAGTAGGTGGTGTAAAAAATAGTAATAAGTTTAATTTTTTTTTTAAAATTCCTCAACTTATGATGAATAGTTATTATTAAATTAATTTAATTTTAATATATAAAAAATTTAAAAGTTTTACAATTAGAAAGAAGTATAAAAAATTAATATTAACTATGTAATATTGTTATTAGTGTAAAGTTAGTCAATTTCAATTATTATTATTATTACCAAAAAATTGCCCTCATGTAGTAATTAATAATTAAAATTTAAGTAATATCAATATTTAATTTAAAATATGGGAAATTGAAAAGTTTAACAATTACTAATTAACAATTAATAATAAGTGGATGTAAATTAAAACTTGAATAAAAATTTGTTTAACTTCATTATTTAATGCATTTAATACTTATAGCTCAAGTGAACTTTACATATATATATATATATAGATATTCATACACTAATATATTAAATGTAGCATTTAATAATTGTTCAATTGGCTTTTGCTTATACACCAGGAATTGTGGGAAAAAAGAGGAAAACTATGAAAGAAAGAAGTCATCAATTTGTTGTTTTATTTAGAATATTTTTTTACATTATATAAAATTTATTATTGTTTAGTTTTAAATATAGAATGTTATTAATAACTAATTATGGTAAATTTTAATTACTATTATTATTTAAAATATTTTCTCTAGTTGGGATAATATGAAAAATAGAAAAAGTTTATAATTAGTAATTAATATAATATAATGAATAATAGAAAAATTCAGTAATAACCAATTAATATTATTGTTAATGTGCTTATCAAAAAAATATTATTGTTAATGTGAAGGTCAAGTCAATTTTAATTTTTTTTTTGTCAATTCATAATGAGAAATGGAAAAGTTGTACAATAGAAATTATGAAAATAGTTAATATAAAATATTTATTAGTAACTAAGTAATATTGTTACTAATGTGAAGGTCTAGTCAATTTTACTGTTACTTATTATTATCATTATTATTTTTAATTTCTTTTCACAAGTTGTCATGCATAATGAGAAATTCATCAAAAGTTTTAAAATTTCTATTTAATATAATTAAAAATTTAAAAATTTAAAAAAATTATACTAATATTTTTATTAATGTCAAGGACCAAGTCAATTTTATTTTCTTTATTTATAATCTTTGTATATTGTTATAATAAATGTAGAATTTAATACTTGTTCATGTGACTTTTACATATATATATAGTGGCATAAGCTTGCACACATAACTAACATATCCCAATAACTAAGATTGTTTTAAAGAAATTATGAAAATAGTATTTCTCTTTCTGATTGTTAGTTTTTGTGTTCAAGGCTATGGAATTGATGGACGAAGAATACACACACCAAAGAAACATCAAATTCATAGATTACATGACCCCCAAAACACCCAGGTATTGCACTCTTAACTTTTACTATCTAAAGTCTTTGATTTACTGCTAACTTATTTAAATCACATGTGCTTAATAAATGCAGGGTTCAATAGATGATGATTTTGATTGCGTTGAAATTTACAAGCAACCTGCTTTTCAACACCCTTTACTAAAAAATCACAAAATTCAGGTAATTATCCTTATTGTTTGAGCCATTCTTAATGTTTTTCATTCTTTTGTAACCATCATCTGACCGTGCACGAGGAAATCATTTTTTGTATTAACTCTATTAATTTTTTGTATCTTTTATCTTTTTAGATTTAAATTGTAAATTTTGTATCTAATATCCTTTTCTCATTTTAACAAAGCTTTTTCCAACTTTTATGAGGACTCGGATGCAAAATATATCATCTTACCTTGTTAAAGCTATTAAAGATGAAGATTCCATCAGAGGATGTCGTCCCGGTAAAGTGCCCATTTTCAAGACCACAATGAAACAGAAGTTGAAAACTCATTCATCTTCAAAATCCGAACTTGATAATTTTAATCAATATTCTAAAAGTTACCCTGGGCATCATGTAAGTCGATTAAATTTAAGTTTTTTTTTTTCAAACTTTTTTTTTGATTGATTATTATTAAAATATTTATATAGAAAATCATTTTGGTTTAAAAAAATATAGAAACATTACTTTATTTTTATTTACTCTTTCCTATTTAAATTTTCACTATTATACTACCTAACTTATATTTTTAATTAAAAACATATTTGTTTATAAAAGAAGCAAATAAGCTAGTCTAATGTGTAATTTATTGTCAAGAATGCTGACTTCATAATTAATTATATTTTCATTATTGAATCTTTTAAACTAATTATTACATATAAACATGTATACTCATTTTCTCATATCTTATCCTCCTCTAGTTTGCTACCCTAGATACAACCCAAGATGTAACATTTCATGGAGCAAGTGCAACTATTGGCTTCTATAATTTATCGCTTCATGCAAACCAATATAGCATATCTGGATTTTGGATTCAAAGCGGTCCACCTGCAGAACTCAATAGTATACAAGTCGGATGCGATGTAAGTGACTTCTTATCTTGTTTATGATTTTTTTAGGTTTCATAACATTGTAAAAAAATTGAGAATAATGTTATAATTTAAATGACCCTATTTAATTTGTTGTTAATTTTTTTCCTTTAATTTATCTATTCTATGTATTTTATTTCTAATTATAATAACGTTATGGTGCAAGATTCATCCTAGCTTATATGGAGACCATCAAATACGTTTAACTGCACATTGGACAGTAAGACTTATAAATTAATGGATTGTATTTTCTTTCTTAATTACATAATATGTTTATACTTATTTAAATAAATACACGCAGGCAGATGGCTATCATAAAACTGGATGTTTTAATCATCTATGTCCAGGTTTTGTGCAAGTCCATCCCGGAACTGGCTTAGGATTTGTCTTACACTACAGCTCTGTCATTGGAATGGAAGAAAAATATTTATATGATATAAAAGTCAAACAGGTAACATAATTTTTATATATATGCCTGAACCAAATTGATAATCTATTCACCTACATGAGATTTAAAATCCTCTTATCATTGTTGTAACAAAAAGCATTTACGTTTACTTTGTTAAGATGACATTTTTACAACTTATAATCATAAAACCAATTTATAGAAAATATTATTGAATGATTACTTTAATGAAGAAAGATAAATATACATAGTTAAAATATTCTGACTAAATAAAAAAATATAAAATATAAAAAATTGGGATATTTCAAGTGAAGAATTTTTTTTAATATAAATGTTTATATGGAAGTGTTTTCATACAACAATTTTGCAAAAAATATTATCAAAGTAAAGTTTTTAGTAGTGGAGTGCTGGTTTATGTGGAAGAAGCACTTGTAAGGGTGAGCTCTAGCCTCTTATTTTTGTGTTGGATAGTGACTTTAAGGGTAGATTTTTTGTTTATTATACATAGAGTTGTCTACTTTGTATGTGGGTTGTTTGGTTCATTGAGAATGTTTGTTTCTCAATATTGATAATCTTAATGAAGACTTTCTTTTATTTTAAAAATAAAACATTATCAAAGTTATAAATCTAACTATTTTTTTTATATCTAACACTTATATTCAATTTAAACAATAAATAACTAATGAAGCTCAATCCTGATTCAACTTTTCATTTATCTTAAAATTATATTTGTTGCATAATATTTTATTTAGAAGAATGCATTATATTTACATTTCATATTTAATTTGACAAATAGATAATTTGAAATTTTTTAAAAAATAGTAAATGAAACTAATTTTCCTATATAAAGGACAAAAGTTTTTTTTCTTGAATTTTAGATTGTAGTTTACTAAGTTTCTTTATAGTGAAAAATGAGTGATATTGTTTATTGAAATGCATTAATATGTATAATTTTATATGGTAAAATGATATTTATTCAATTTTTAATGTGTTTACGTTCATATCTTATGGTTATGCTTTCCTTTTAATTTTTCAGTATGAGCACCAAATTTCAAAGTTACATGTATCAGCTGTAATGTAGGTTAGAAATTAGAATTCATAACTTTAGACAATATAGTTACCTAAAATATATTGTTGGATGATTAACATGGTGTTACCCGTAATATATTGTTGGACAATTTACTGGTAAATGAGATTGTTTCCTTGAATAGACTATTCACTAATAGGTGGAATTGTTGAAACTTCAAATTATATATTTTTAATTAATTAAAACTATAAATAATTGATTTAAATGTCTATGGGAACTTAAAGAATGAAAAAATAGTAAATAAACCAACATATGAAATATCTTGAAACAATGATAAATAAAAAAATGTATTGGTAATTTATATTATGAGGTGATTTATTCTCTATAATTTTTATGCCATCTTTAGATATTAGTTTTTTTAAAAGTAATGTCATTCTTAGAAAACTTATATCTTCATCTTTTAATTGCATCATTATTTGTAGGATAAATTCACAGGTCATTGGTGGTTGTTTGGTAGTGTTGATCAAATTCCAGTTGGATATTGGCCTAAACAAATATTTACTCACTTAAGCAAGGGTTCATCTTTGATTAGATATGGTGGTGAAACATTTGCTTCACCCAATACGATTAGTCCCCCAATGGGTAGTGGAAGATTGCCTCAAGAGTTATTCAAAAACTCGGGTTTCATTGCAGATCTAATGATTGTGGATTCAAATTACAATGAAGTTGAAGTAAATTCTAAGTACATGAAATCAAATTGTGACACAACATCTAAATGTTATGACGTGTTGTACCATGGTTATGAAGGACCTATTTATCGGCAAGCCTTTCTCTTTGGTGGGCCAGGTGGGCAGTGCGGTATATGATTATATTCAAAACTTTATTTAATGAAAGGTCGTTCATTATTGATTTGGATTCTTGGAAGTTGGAACTTAGTATGAATAAAAATAAATATATATGTTCAATTGAATAAAAGTTTGAGGAAGTCTATATTGATGTTGAAATCACATAATAGATTTTTGTAAAATATTTCATTCATCTATTGATTCTTTAATTGAGCCTCAGACCAGTATAGGTTCCATTAAGCCTCACCCCCCAAACCAATTTCAAAATATTTCCCCATTGAAAGAGTACTTATGGAGGATGCCATTTTAGTAATTTAAAATTCAATTCCATTTACTATATTTAATATTTTATCTATGTGTATTAAAAATTTTAAAATCAATAATTAGTAAAATTATTTTTTATTCAATAAAGGTAACTAATACTGATTTACACATAATTTTTTTATTTTCCTCTTATAAAAAATAGAAGTAATAGTTATTTTGAAATTTAAAACATTAATGGTTAATACAATTAATATTATAATGTGTCTTCAATGACTCATAAATATTTTTGTAACACCCCGATTTTCGGGTGTCACTTTAGTAACTCAAAAATAAAATGAAGCGGAAAAGTAGGTATTTTTTTTTGTTTTCTTTTTAAATAAAATGACTTGTCGAAATAAAGACTCAACCCATTCGCGATTAACAACGACTGATATACAATAAAAGCACAGCCCTCGCTGCAACCAAAATCATCGTCACGAGTGTCCTCAAGTGACGGAAAGTAACATCAAGTAACTAAAAGTATTGCCCAACGACAAACAAGTGCGACCCATAGATATAGTCATAAGTTTTATAAATACAGTCCTCCAAGAAAGTAAGTCAGCCCAAAACGGCGCCTCCAAAAGACTTCCTACGTCCGACAACTCCCTGTGATCCTCATGGAAGAGAACCACACAAAAAGCTAATAGTCGGGGACCTACCCTGCCCCAAAATGAGAAATGACAATCAGAGCTATGACACTAACACCCAACCTTAGTAGGCTCTAAACACCTATACACTATACTTCCATCATCGACCCTCATCTGGTCATGCATTCAGTCTGGGTCCTCGTCGAAAGCTTCAGTAATAATCATTACGCTCCTGGTCCTCCTCGAGTGACGAATCATCACGAAACCGCTGTCGAACGTCTGGCAGCAGGCCGACCGCCCAAACACAGACATACAAACAAAGCCAAGGCGCGAGGGTCAACTCACAGAATATAATAGATAATACAAACAACATGTGAAGAATAAGGGGGTATACATATAGGTTGTATATATACATATAACTTATGTATTGCCTACCCTAAGGTATATACATAACATATTATCAAGGCTCTAATAAACAATTCGATATCTGTTATCTCACCAGTTCAATAAACAATGGCTCAACAATTCAATAAGGGTGCATGTATGCATGCAATGTCAATTCAAAAGATGATCCCAACAAATAGGCATGTCAAGTCGATCCAACCCATCGGGTTGAACATACAGACTCGCACACGCAACAAATGACAACGCCAAGTCAGTTCACTCAATAGAGTCGAACATACGGACGTTGCGCGCGTGCAATGACTATGCCGAATCGATCCAATCCATTCAATTGAACATACGGATCCGCGCATGTCGAAAGGTTATCGCTGAATCGATCCAATCCATCGGATTGAACATACGGATTCACGCGAGTTAAAATGGCGATCGCTGAATCGATCCAATCCATCGGATTGAATGTACGGACTCACGCGTGCCTGAGTGACTACCGCCGAATCGACCCAATCCATCGGATTGAATATACATACTCGCGCGAGTCAACCAACTATTGCCGAATAGGTCCAACCCGTCGGGTTTGAACATACAGATTCGCGCGTACGTGTTTAACTACAAATTTCGATTCAAAAGTACCCGAAGGTCAAAGTCGTCTTGCGACTAGGCTGTGAAAAGCTGGAGTACGTAAAGCACTCAGTGACATTTCCCTGGTCACCATGGTTCATCCCTGTGGTGACCATCAAATCATCTCAAGTTCAAGGCTTTTCAACTATTTCCCATTTTTCACAATCATTTCCAACTCTTAAGTTTCCCTAAAGGTCTCGTTAGTTAATCAAAGCATTTCAAGTTGAGTTAATCAAGTTATGAGGTTTATTGTCAAAATCTGAGTTTCATGAATTATCAAGTTCCAAATTCCAACTATTCAAAGTTTCCCAAATCCCCCAAATATAATCCCCGGGAAAAGTCTAAGTATTTCAAAGAGGGCTAGATCTCAGACCTCAGGTCAGGACCTTCCTAGGGTTATTCTTTCAACCCGAATGATAAAAAAGAATCAATTCAAATGTCCTACACTTCGCAATCGCGTCAAAGCACACGATTCGACAACAATATCAATATCTCAAGCTATAAGAAGCAATACGACAATAATTATGTGCGGAAATCATAAGACAGAAACCAGTAAACGGCCGAAGCCTCTCAGAAAACAGAGACACACGTCTCATATAAGTTCACTCGGCCGAAGCCTCCAGAAAACATTTTTCAGTTCAAAGTGATAAACAACATTCAATGCAATCCTCAATATCAAGCAATATTCAAGTCGAAGTTATTGACGCCTACAATACAAATAGCTAGTAAGTAAGTTGCCCTAACCTCGAGTTGTTCCAGTCTCGCGGTGCAGGTCTCCCTCACAAGCTTGTTCAGTCAACCCCAAAGTTTCCACAATTGAACCTTTGAGCAAACAAAGCAATAATGTATCAAACCAAGTCGATACAGTCGAAACAATCCTAACTAATGTTCGACAAAGCTCAAGAGCTTTAGAGTACAACATTTAGGCACGAATGGAAGGGCTTTCCCCGAATGGATGAGTTTTGACTCGATTCAGGTTTTGTACAAAAACACTTTATTCGCTAAAACGTGCATAACTCGAGCTACCGAACTTGGAATGACACGAAACCGACGCCAAAATTTCGACAATTGAAAGGGGTACACTATAACTCAGGTCATACAGACCCAAAAATTATTTTTGGACACGGTACAATAGCAAATAAGTTTCAGCCACTATCAAAATAGGGTTTCCCAAACTTTTTCTTCGATCTAATTTAATTCCTAGGTATTCTTAGGCGATATCTAGGTCAGGGAAACTCTCAGAAAAATTATCGGGTCGAAAACTAACACAGGGGTATTTTGGTCAGTGTTTTTAGCCTGAAAACTCAAATTCGGAATTTTGAGAAATAAATTTGATGAGCGTGTTCCTAACGACATTTATAACAACTAATCCTACTGACACTAAGCTCAGTCGAGAGTTTTAAGTCTAAAGGACGAAGCTTTGGCCAAAAAAGGGTTTTTCGAGCAGAATTGAAACTCGGCGGCAATTCGGCGAGATTCAGCAGAAAACAACCGGATATTCATGCTCTTGGGCATGTAGGCAATAAGTTTAGACACTGAAATCAAGTTATTTGGACAGTTTTACTAAAATCTCAAAACTTTGAGCATAGAAAGACATAGAGAAAAGCGACAGAATTAACGATCAGAAGTAAGGAATAGCATATATACCTCGAGTTCTACGCGTAGCAACGAACGGTGCAACGATCAGGCAAGAAACGGCGAAAATCTCTTCCTCCCCTTCCTTCCTCAAGCTCGCGGGTTTGGCTATGGTGGTGTGGGATTTTTTTGATTTTTTTTTTCTTTTCAAGCTATTTATAGTTTATGGAAAATGCGGAAAAATGAAAATTTCGCGATTCCGATTTTTCCTGCGTGTTCCTCTGTTAATTCTAAAATAGATTCTGGCGACAGAATTCCAGAACTCGAAACAGGTTTCTTGGAATTAAAGCAAACGATCCAAAGTCGGTGTGAATCGATTTAACCCGAAAAGTTACTTTTTACAGTTGATGTCGAATGAGAAAACTTTCTTCTGAAGAAAGATTAGAAACATCGAAAGAAATGGGTGTGCGCGTGTGGAATCTTCGTTTGAAGCTCCTAATAGAAAAAGTCTTCATCGACCGTTTATTTTAGGTTTCTTGAGCTATCAGAGATTCAGTTTCGGCAAACTTTCGAGAATTGGAATCGGACGTTCGTATGTCTCAGGGTTTCGTATCGAAACGCTTGTCATGGAAAGGATTAAGAGAAATTCTAACATTCCTCTGAAGATTTTTGGAATTAGTTCCTACAGTGTTTTAAGGGTAAATTAATTGTTTACTAACGCTCTTGCCCTAGGTGTAAGCGTATAAGACTCACGCTATAACTTATATCGACTTTAATACTATTTTTAGCCTTTTCCTGAACTTTCTCCTTCATAAATTTATTCTATTTGATAAACACTTGTTCAGGTTTCCTTCACGATACATCGAAACCTAATCGTGAATATGAATTTAATTAATTTATTCTAAGCTTAAAAACTTGGGTCTTACAATTTTCATTTATTTAAAACTCATAAATTTAAAGAGTTTAATTTCTATACACCGACGGTGTAAAGTTTTTTTACACCATCAACCAATCAGATTTCAAGGATGTGAGAAATTTTTTTCTTTTATTTAATTTCATTAATTGACGTGACACATCCTTAAAATCTGATTGGTTGACGGTGTAAAAAAACTTTACACCGTTAGTGCATCATCATTTTTCTCAAATTTAAACTCATGTAAATTTAATATTTTTAATACTAAATTATATATTATAAGTTTTTAAATTTATAATTAGCATAATTAGTAGTGTCAATTGTCATTCAATATAGCTAGTTAATGTTGGTATACACATTAAAGTTTTTTCAATGGCACATTAATATTTCTATTATTATAATGGCAGTGACTATTTGCGCCTCCCCATTTTACTAAGTCCGCCATCTCCTTTTTTAAAAATTCCAACATTGCCCTTAGTAAAAAAACATAA